>NW_004955474.1:753234-789298 GCF_000276665.1 Chinchilla lanigera | reverse complement strand
TCCTTCCTTCCTTCCTTCCTTCCTTCCTTCCTTCCTTCCTTCTTTCATTCCTTCTCAATGTGTCCCTCATTTTTTCATTTAACACAGACAGGATGATAATTCACTGTGGTTAGAAGAGATTTTTTAGCTCCTTGAGGAGAAAATAACAGCAAGTTCAACATTTTACTGTCATTTGGTTATTGCAGAACTTTTGTATTCTTGGGTTACAGTTAGGATGATACAAGATTTGCCATGCTCCTGACTAATAGGCCAAGATCTCTGGAGCTAGTCTGCTTCAGAGGAAACCTGATTCCATCACTTTCTTGATATCTGACTTGGATAAATTTCCCTTACTTTTTTTGTCTCAATTCCCTAATATGAAAAGCAGGATAAATAAACATCATTTATTTCAAATAGTTGTGTGACCAAGTGAGCTAGTGTTTCTAACATGTGTATCACAGGCATTGTACACTTTATTGGCACATCCTAAATTCATGGGAGCAGCAGTCATTACTATAATTTGGGCTTAGTGGATTCACATTGCCTGGGTCCTAAAGCTGTGAAGTTATTGGCAGGATTGTCCTTACTGCACTATGCATAACTTGCCAAGCACTGTCCCAGGTTTAGTCCTTAAAGAGGTGGATCCCACCCCCCAGGTCTGTGTAATTGCAGCTACCTCTACTCTCCCTCTGTTCCACCACATCCTCCCTCCTCTCCTGGTTACCTCTTCTTATCCTGTGTCTCAGCTGAAAATCACCTGCTTGTTTGCTTGTTTGTTGCAGGTCTGAGTGTAGGACACAGGGGCACTCTACAACTGAGCTACATCCCCAAACTTTGTTTTGAGAGAGTCTCACTAAGTTTCTCAGCCTGGCCTTGAACTTTGTCATTCTTCCACTTCAACCTCCCTAAGTGCTGTGATTACAAGTGAGTGCACTGTCCCTAACTTCATGAAAAATCAGTTCCTGAGAAATCTTCCACTCCCCTATGATCACATATCTGTTGTCCAACTTGGGGTACCTGTCAGAGTGAAATGTGCAGGACTAATATGTACTCTCAGGTGATCACAGCACAGAGCTGTCCCAGGCACACAGGGACATGTGCAGTTTCGAATGCACTGCCATAGCTTCTCTCCTTTCCTTCTACCAATCACTGCAGCTGCGTTGATTTGTTGGTGTCTATTTTCCTGCTATACTTGCATGTCTTCCTCTCCACTGTATCACAGCTCCTCACCTAGTGCCTAGCACACCACAGAAGCCTAAGAAGCACATGTGAGTGGATGAGTAGTGATCTTTAGCATATGAAAATCAAAGGCCCCACACTGGGTCCCTTCAGGTCCCTTGTCAGTGCAGACTTGAAGTTTCTTTTACTTCAAGCAGTGGTTGCCATAGCTCCCCTCTTCCTAGATGAGCTCTGCCAGAGCCCTGGACTCCTCTGAAGATCTGGCAGAAACGCTGTAGTGGGTGTCCCTTGTGAGTCTTGAGTTCTCCCTATCATGTACTTACCCTTGACTGCTTTCCTAAACTGCTACCTTCCCAAGGTATAGCAGTGCACATATATGTGAGGCAGTGGGGTCAAAGTGATCACTGTTATTTGTGTAATTACAAAAACCTGGGAAAGGCCAGTGGCGTCAGGAACCCTCCACACACCAAGGTCCGCAAGAGTTTCAGACTTCAGACCAATCTACATGCAAATGGCTGTAAGGAGTGAGTTGCAGCTATTGAAGTGGAACCAACATTTGCATAAACTTTAGATTTCTATCTACACAGGGGTAGAAGTGCTACGTAAGTGGTTGCTGTGACTTCGTAAGTGTCAAATGTCCCTGGAACTCACATGATGAAGGCTGGGGTGCCAGTCCATGGTGCACATGGGGGGAAAAGGGACCGTCAATTGGAGGGGCCTCATGGGAGGAAGTGGGATGTCTGGGCCTGCCTGTGGCAGGTATTGAGATCCTCACCCATCCTTGTGTCTCTGCTTCCTGGCCACCTCCAGGGAGTAGTTTTCCCCCCTTGAAGTCCTGCACTGATGTAGAGCCTTGACCAGGCCAAGACACAGGGGCTAATGGGCCATGGAGACTGAAAGCTCTGTGCCATGTGCCAACATAAGCCTTGTTATTGGGTATGATGAGTACCTCAGGTATTTTGTCACAGTCACAAATAACTGACTAATTCAACTGTCTAATTATTTTTAGAATGTCCTAAAACTTCATCAATCAATACCTAGAACTACAGATTTAAAAAAAAAAAAAATAGTGGAAAACCTCCCAGGATTGACAGACTATGCAGGTTTACTTACTGGGTTCCCCTGCATTGCCCCAGATTGAGTATCTGAGGGGACCTGCCTCATCCAAGCAGTTTGCATGTGGGGGCTCTGACAGATTACTTGGGTGCTGTGTCTGACTCACTTGTTTGGGAGGATGAGGTGTACAGACTGTCTCTCAGTCATGATCCATGGGTCAGAACCAGGCGCACGCTTCCTGAACCGGAAATGGGATGACTAGATGGAAACCAGTTAGGGTCAGGAATGTAGTGTATATGCCACTACTATCACAGTCTGCTGCCTCTGAACCTCACTGATACAACCTTGCCTTATTATCTTCTTTGAAAGAATTAAGATTAAATTTTATTTAGATTTCAGTCCAAGAACTTAATTGTGCCCCTTATTGCATTTCTTATTTTGATTACATATGTACTATCTCTTAAAATTATGACTTTACAAGTATTTTTTTATTTTAAAGAGGAGAAACACTAAAAGCAATGATACAAAATTTCAAAACAAGGTAGTAGGACAGTAACAATGGTTAGTACATTGCTTATCGTTATCTTTAAAGTAGTTGCTCAGATTACAAGATACAGGCATGAAAAATTGATCAAACAGTGTAGGCACAAAAGTTTCTTTTCAATGAGCTAATAGAAATTAGCAGTATAACTGTCTTAACTATCTATAACTATCTTATCTATCATCTATCTATACATATATTTATTTGTTTTTCCTTTTTCCACCCTTCTATTCTCTTTTTGACCATCCCAATTGTTATTTCCTTTTGTGCAGTCTTTCTCTTTCCAAATATCTATTCTACATTTTGGATCTTATTTGCTTTTTGAGTTTCTTACACTAGGGAGGCAATATGATGTTTACACATGTGAGTCTGATTTATTTTACTTATGAGTATGGTTGCCAATTGCATCCTTTTACCTATAAAAGTCTCCAGTTTATCCTTCCTTATAGCTGAGTAGAGGTGGTAGTACATCATAAGAACAATACATCTTTTTTATCCATTACTTCATTGACAGATATTTGGGTTGTTTCCAAGATTTAGCTATTACAAATTGTGCTGCTATAAACATGGGTGCACATATATCTCTGTGGTATGGTGTTTTTAATATTTTTAATACTTCTGGAAAAATACCCAGAAGAGGAATAGCTGAGTTGAATGGGACTTCTAATCTAGCTTTTTTTTTAAATGAATCTCCACATTGGTTTACACAGTGGGTCCACCAGTCTGAACCCCCACCAACAGTGGAGAAGGGTTCCTTTTTCTCTACAGCCCTGCTAGCATTTGTTATTGGTTGATTTCTTAATGATAGCCATTCTTTCTGGGGTAAGATGGAATCTCAGTGTTGTTTAAGTTTGCATCTCTCAAATAACCAATATTAAACATTTTCATATATTTATTTGCCATTTCTATTTCTTCATCTGAGAAGTGTGTATTCACCTCAGATGCCCATTTTTGTATTGGGTCTTTCAATTTGGGGGGTATGATTTTTCAATTCTTTATAGATTTTAGAGATAAGCCCTTTGAGGGACAGTTGGCTAAAATTTATTTCCACTCTGTGAGTTTTCTTATCACACTGTTGGTGATTTCTTTTGATGTGCAAAAGCTTTTTAATAAGATGAGATCCCAGTTGTAGATTCTTTGAAACATTTCCCATGCATTTGGGCTTGGCTCATGAACTCTGCCTACACCTATGTCTTCAAGATTTTGACCTACTTTCTTGTCCAGTACATTCAGTGTTTCTGTTTTAATATTTAGATCTTTGATCCATTTTGACTTTAGTATCATGCATGGTGATTAAAGAGGCTACCTTTCTTCCAATGAACATATTTGGCCCTTTTGTCAAAGATAAGGTGGACGAGTGTGTTTGTAGCTGTGTCTGCATCTTCTAATCTGTTCCACTAATCCTCAAGTCTATTTTATTGCCAATGCCATGCTGATTTTAACATAGTAGCTGTGTAGTATAATTTCAAGTCAGGGATTGTGACACCTGCCTTGCCTTTGCTGCCGAGAATTGCTTTTGCTATTTTAGGTCTCTTCTGGTTCCAAATGAATTTTAGGAATGTTTTCTCTAGTTCTATGAGGTATGTTAATGATATTTTGATTGGGATTGCATTAAATTTGTATAACAATTTTAGGAGTATGGCTCCCAGCATTTTCACTATGTGAGTTGTTTCTATCTATGAACAAGGGATATCTTTCCATTTTCTAATACCCTCTTTGAACTCTATTTTCAGAGTACCATAATTTTCAGTGTATAGATTTTTACTTCATTAGATTGATTTATAGGTGTTTCTTTCTTTCTTTTCTTTTCTTTTTTTTTTTTGGATGCTATTGTGAAGGATGTCATTTCCTAACATTTTACTCAGTGAGTTTGTTTTTTGTGTACAGGAATGCTGTTGATTTAGGAGTAGTGACTTTGTAGCTACACTACTTAATTTGCTTATTAAATATAAAAGATTTTTGGTGGAGTTTTTGGGGTCTTCTATATAGAGTATCATGTCATCTGCAAATAATGATAATTTCGTTTCTTTTTTTCCTATCATTATTCCTCTTATTTCTCTCTATAATCTAGTTGCTCTGGTTAATATTTCCAGAACTATATTGAATACAAGTGGTGACAGTGGCATCCTTGTCTTATTCTTGATTTTAGAATCAAAGCTTTCAGTTTTTGTCCATTTAATATGATGTTGGCTGTTGGTTTTCATAGATGACTTTTATCAGATTGAAGTGTATACCATCTATTCTGATTTTCTTTAAGATTTTTACCATGAATCAGTGTTGAACTTTATCAGAAGCTTTTTCTGCATTTATTGAGATGTTCATGTGATTTTTGTCTTTGGCTCTGTTGATGTGGTATATTACGTTTATTGATTGGTGTATGTTGAACCATCCCTGCATTCCTGGGATGAATCCCACTTGGTCATGGTGTATAATCTTGATGATTTGCTGCATTCTGTTTGCTAGTATCTTGTTGCAGATTTTTACATCTATGTTAATAAAGGAGATTGGCCTATAGTTCTCTTTTTTGGTTGGGTCTTTCTCTGGTTTTGTTATTAGGATCATACTAGCCTCCAGGAATGAGTTAGAAGGGAAGTTATTGCTTTCCTTTCAAGTTCATTAAAGAGTTTGTGGAATAGTGGCATTAAGTCTTCTCTAAATTTAAGTCTCTCTAAATTTCTTATAGAATTCAGCAGTGAATCCATCAAGACCTGGGCTTTTCTTTGTTGTTAAGTTTTTAATTACCATTTCAATCTCATTAACTGATAGTGAGTTATTAAGAATTTTTATATCTTCTTGACTCAGCCCTGATAATTCATATGTATCTAGGAATCTCTCCATTTCTTCTGTGTTTTCCATCCTAGTAAACATTTTCAAAGTAGGTATTGATGTTCTTCTTAATTTCCACAGGATCTGTAGTGATTTCACCCTTTTCATTCCTTTATGCATGAATTTGATTATTTTCTTTCCATTTTTGATAAGGTTGGTGAAGGTTTTATCAATTTTATTTATTCTTTTGAAGAGCAAACTATCTGATTCATTAATTCTTTGTGTTGTTTTCTTAGTTTCCATTGCATTACTTTCTGCTTTGATCTTTATAATTTCCTCCCTTGTATGGGCTTTGAGTTTGCCTTGGTGTTCTTTTTCTAGAAGCTTGAGGTACAAAATTAGGTTGTTTATTTGCATTCATCCTGTTGTCCTGATGTGAGAATTCACTGCTATATATTTCCCTCTTAGGACTGCTTTCATTGTGCCCCAGAAGTTCCGTTATATTGTATCTGCTTTCTTGTTCAGTTGTAGATATTGTTTAACTTCTTCTTTAATTTGATCTGTGCCCCATTGGTTGTTTAAGAGAATGTTATTTAATTTCCATGTGTTTTTGAAGTTTTACAGTTTCTTTTACCATT
This sequence comes from Chinchilla lanigera, assembly GCF_000276665.1. Classification (NCBI taxonomy): domain Eukaryota; kingdom Metazoa; phylum Chordata; class Mammalia; order Rodentia; family Chinchillidae; genus Chinchilla; species Chinchilla lanigera. Next base: position 783,139 of record NW_004955474.1, on the reverse strand, counting down.
AATTTCCAATTTCATTGCACTATGGTCAGATAATATGCATGGGATAATTTCAGTTCCTTTGCATTTAGCTAAGCATGTTCTGTGGCCTACTATATGGTCTATTTTAGAGAACATGCCAATGTGCAGCTGAGAAAGATGTGTATTCTGATGATGTTAGGTGGAATACTCTGAAAATATCTACTAAGTCCTCTTGTTCACAGGTTTGGTTCAGTTCTGAGGTACCTATGCTGAATTTCTGTCTAGTTGCTCTGTCTCTGTCTAGTTGCTCTCTTTGTGACAAGAGTATTAAGGTACAACTGTATTATTGCTTATTTAATTTTTCATGTCTATTAATAATTGTCTTATGTAGTTGGATGCTGCAGTATTTGGTGTATACATATTTATGATTGTTATCTCTTCCACTTGAATTTTTCCCCTAATAAGTATATAAAGACTTTCTTTATCTGTTTTGATCTCTGTTGGTTTGAAGTTCACATTTTCTGCAAAAAGAATAGCTAACCCTGCTTTTTCCTGGTTTCCTATTGCATGGAAGGATTGTTTTCTACCCTTTGATTTTTGGTCTATGAATTCCTTTTTGGGTTAAATGTGTTTATGCTTAGCATAGAGGTAAACTTATTGTTAAAATCATCTTAGTTTTTGTCTTGTTTTGCCAGATGTCCTTTAATGTCTTAATGTTTCATCTGCAGATCATAAGAAGTATATTTGCTTAGTTTTTGCTTCCATAGCTACAATTAAATAAAAGAAAGAAGGGATGGGGGTGGATTTGAAAGGAAAACAAAGGTGAAGGGAAAGAAACTACAACTACATTTCCATCTTACTAATTCCTTACATCCATTCAGAATTTTAATTCCTTAAGGGGAGACTTTTTGTCTTTTTGTCTATTTTAGTGTTTCCACAGAACACTGCTACAAAGTGCTTGCAGATAAGATTCTTAGTTCTTTATTTCCACTGAAGCTTGTGTACTCAAAAGATTATCTTCTTCTATTTAATGAAACTATTCATCTAATTATTTTAATATATATTTTATACATACTACATTAACCTAATTGTTAGAATATATTTTATATATACATAGGTCTTCATGTTGATTTAAATATAAGACTTTGGTAAATTTTTCACTATACTTCACACTTTTTAAATAAGCAAATAATTTCATGTGTATTTTCTACTTTCTCTCTCTCTCTCTCTCTCTCTCCCCTCTCTCTCTCTCTCTCTCTCTCTCTCTCTCTCTGGATTAGTCAGCTTCTCATTGTCACAACAAAACACACAAGGCAGCTAGCACATAAAGAGGAAAGGTTAGTTTATTTCAGATTTGGGGAGATTCAAAGACCAGGGTGTAGAGGGGTAAGTGGTGGCATGTTGCGGCTGAATGCATGTGGGAACAGGCAGAAATGGCTCAGACTGGGGCAGTGGGGAAGGACCATGGCCACAGCCCCCTTGTAAGGCATTCTGTGACCTGAAGGCCTCCTGCTAAGCCCTGCCTCTTGAAAGTCCACAGTGCCTCCCAATACCACCACCCTGGGACCTAAGGCCCTGCATCCTCACCCAACACCCAAACTGTAACACTCTCAAAACCGACTGTTTCCTGTCTTGACATGTGTCCTCTTCTCCTTTCCAGTGTTTGGATCCTGCATGGGCTGAAGTGTTGGAGTCCCTGTGATCCAGTAATCACAGGCTGGCAGCCCTTGTGCAGAACCGTGAGAGCAGGGTGAAAAGTTTCAAGGAACCTTGACTCATCATGGCATCATCTGACCCTAGAACCGCTCAACCCCTGTCTTGGTGCTTGACATCATGGGTATTTTTTAAATTATTACATCATTTTGAATTGGATCCATTTCTAGTGCTTGCAACTAAAAGTGTTTGAATTGATAGTAACTCCCTGGAGTTATTTTGAGAATTGAATCAGACAACAGACAAAATGTATGCTTAATATAGGCTGTGCATGGCACTCTGCTGATTTTCAAGCTGTTCTTTCTATAATAGTCTTCACATTACATTTCAGCATAAGTTTCAGGTGAAGTTATACAATTTGAGTGGGAAAAGTAGGAATTTTTTTTTGGAGGGGTCCCAGAAATCAAACTCAGAACGTCACACTTGCCAGGCAGGTGCTGTGCCACTGGGCTAAATCCCCAGCCTGGAAATTTTAAATTTTCTGCAGTGATTCTTCTCTTTCAGCATTTCTTCATTTGCTTTCCTGTCCCTGTAAATCCCTGCAACCATGTAGAAAAGGAATCAGCTGGAAATCACAACAAAGGAGGATAAAGTGTTTACAAGGCACTTTTTTAATGGAATGGAAAGAATCCAAGGGTTAGAATCCAAGCACCACATCAAGCTGTAGTAAGATTTCGGAGTAAGCAGGGCTTCTCTGTGTTTCTGAGTTGTTATCACACAAGCCTCCACCTCCAGAGAATTCTGCAAAATCCTGTCTCTTGTCCGGTGTCTCTAGCACACTGGGGTTAGTGTTGGGTCACAGTGTCACTGGCTTTACTCTTCTCTGTAGCCCACATGCTCCTGTCAGTTTACAGATACATGAATCTGGTGTCAAGAAAATGACAAACCAAGCTTCCTAGCAGGAAAACTAATTCGGAAGGCTTGACAGTACAATATTTGTATATAGTGGTGGCATATTATTCTCATCACTAACGATGGAGGAATGCCTTCTTTTATTGTTTTAATTTAGCATATTTCAAGTAGTTTTTAAAATTTATTTTGCTTTGAATCAACATCTGTAATAAGTCTCTAATCCAGAAGCTAATATCAGAATCCAAATAACACAAAAAGAGGGAACATCTTCAGAAATTCCTACAGAAAATAAAAACAAAATATCAGGGCCTTCACAGTGAGCTACAGCTTCAGCCTTTGCAGTTTTTAAAATGTATTTTGATTTAATTTTTGTTTTTTTTTTGAGACAGCGTCTTGCTAAGTCACTAAGTTGCCAGGTTAGGCTTGAACTTTCAGTCTTTTTGCCTCAGCCTTCCAGAGTGCTGGGATTATAGGCATGTGCCACCACACCTAACTAAAATAAAATATTTTGTGTTATATTATAAGCTTCATATTTGGTGTTGAAAGAGTGGTAAGCTTACTTATCTGCATCTTGTGCTCATGTTGCTAAGAACAGACATGAAAAAGAAGCAGAAAATCAGGATGGAAGAGAATGTGTTCAGTATTAATTTTCCCATAACCGAATTAAATGTGAAAAAAGCTTTAAATCCAGTTTTAAATAATCTTCCCAAATTTTTTATTATCTGTACTTAGAAATTTCGCCAATCTTTGGAAAAAGTTAAAATTGGAAAGAAGGAAGTTTCTCTTTGAGCATGGATTTTAGTCCTCTAATATTTCTCAAATTCTCACCAATACTGGAAAGATGCACACTTTTAGGAATGTTTTTTTTTTTTCATTTTTTCAATCTTGTCATAAGTGAAGCTAAAAGAGTCTGAAGAATGACATAACCATGTGGCCTTGGGTTAGACAGTCAGTACAAGGAGCGATGTTCTCAGGACCTGGCATGGCTACATCACTGAGCAAATGTTTGTCCTTGGTGAATAAAGCTCTGGCCAGTGCATTGCTTGAGTGGATTCTTTATGTTTCCTTGTGTTTATCTGTCTCCATCAATGTGAAATGAGACTTTTAACTGTCAAATGCTAGAGAATGGGCTCAATGTCATCTGGCCATTTCTTGTAGGCCAGGAAAATCTTGGGTTGTAATTATTGTTAGGGATCTATTTGTAGATTCAGGTTTCACTTGTGTCACACACGGAGACATCCTCGGTGGTAGTTGACCATGTATAGATCGTGCCCTGAACAGGCACTAGTTCTCACAGTGAGCTGGTTCATGAATGGCAAGCAGCCAAGGGGTTGACTGTGCAGTGAGGAACAGATGATGACTCATCAGGCCTCTCTTGGTGGACACCAGTTGTGGGAACCCATCCCTGGAGCTGCAGGTAAACCAAAGACAGCACTTGTAAGCTATGACCTCCAGAAATTACAAAACCTGTGAAGAATAGCCAATACAATCAGAGAAACTAAAGAAGGTCACTTTTCTGCTTCCCAGGCCCAATCTCTGAGAAGGCTTTGCAATGGAACCTGCAGAGCACTATCGTACTACTAAGTTTAAAAACACAAAAGTAGCTGATTGATGAGAATTGTGGTGGATGAGGTCCAAACTTTTTCAGGATGTTCATGTGGCTGCCTTTGGCTTGGGGATTGGAGACTGCTGTGAATACTTGTCCCTGCCTTCATTCCATGGTGATGATGTGTTTTCAGAGTAATGTCTGCTAGGGTGGAGAGGACCAGAAGTTAGAGCAGGAGGCAGTGTGTAGATGAGAGTCATACTATAATGTACAGAGCAGCAGTGATGTCACAGGACAGGTCAGACTTGGAATCAGCAAAACCCAGGCAAAAGCCAGACTAGGCACAGTTGAGCAAGTTGTTCACTAGATCCTGTATCTTGATTCTTAAGTAGGGTAAACCAATCACAAAGACCACAGTGGATTGAAATATTATGATGCAATTGTTAAAAGCACCATCTCTGAGCTTATGATGGTCCCACCACTTTCCAGCTATATAGCCATCGGGAGGTATGGATTGTCTATAGGCCTCAGTTTCCTCATTTGTACAGTGCAACTAATGGCACAAAATTTGCAGAGTTGTTTTGGAAATTAAACTTCTGGCACATAGTAATGGACAGATATTACTTATTCATAGTCAAAAAGTATGTATTGAGTGTCTACTACTTAGCGGGGGTTCTACCCAAGCCGTAATGCAACTAACCAGTGCACACAAAGTTCCATGAACATAGAAGACACCCGAGAAGTATTTGATGAATAAGATGGAAGGGAAACCTGTGATGTGTACTTAGGATTTTCTTAGGCTCTAAACATCAGCTTGGTATACTTAGGTGCTACTGGCTAGCTGACTGGCTGTTTTGTTGGTTGACATTGCTAATTTACAGTAAATAGAGTCCAAAGTATGCGCTTACCCAATAACAAGACTACCAGGGAGAGACAAATGATTCATCATGCTCTTTCCTCCGAGGCCTGCGCTGTTGTCCCCAGGAATGACAGCAACTAGGTCAAGTGCAGAATCATTACGAATAATTTCTATAAAATATACATGAAATAAAAAATAAAGTGCATAGTTTTTCAACATTTAAAGCACATATTTTTTAACTGGGGTAGCCATATGGTATTAGTGGTTATGAAAACCTTCCATAACTGTAAACAATATTTGATGCATTTTGGAGGGAAAAGAGGCCACAATTTTTACAAAGTTTTAGAGAGGTCTTCTATCTTTAAAAGATTAAGACAAACAGAAAAATGAGTGTGGAAGATGGAAAATAAGAGATAAAAATCATCTGAACTCTTGGAATGTAAATGTAAATGCGAACAAAGGCCTGTGTCAGAAATAGGTCATCAAGGTAGGTAGTTTTCAAAAGGGATGAAAAATGTAATGTAAGGAAGGCCTTCACTAAATAATTAGTGTCAGGATGCACCAAAGCCTGCTGGATCCACACAATTCAATTAATTAGAGTCTTGGGAAGTTCTTAAGTGATTACAAATATGCATCATGAAAACACATGCTTAACCACAGTTTCGACCTTTTGACATTTTAGTAGATTAATCTGCTTAGAATTTTAAACCCTAAAAGTGGATCTTGGGAACAACAACAACACACAGTATAACATGATATGTCACTTGTGTTGAGTATCTGGTGCTCCTGACATACCTACCTTTGGTCATGCTTTAAAATAAAGTACGCCAACATCCACAGGACATAAACAGAGTTCCATGACAGACGTATATTATTTGGTAAGGACAAACGCTGGTAAACACGCCTGGATTTCAGAAGTATTTTGTAAGAATAAGCATTAGGGAGGATCTGCTGGGTTTAGGATGGATCGGTGTCTCAGAACATTCTCCCAGCTGCTGCTGAATGAATGAATCAGGCACTTAATTTCTATTCTCTCTAAAGGATGGGGAATTCCCAAGAAAAGATTTCCTAATGCTCTGCCCTAAACAACAGAGACACTCTCATGCTTCACTCCATTTCCCAATTTACTTTCTTCTGTTTTTGTTTAACAGGAGCATAAGACAATGGTGAGAAAGGGAAGAGGGGAGTGGGCATTAAACATGGTCTGCAGGTGAAGTGTTTTTAAACTCTGGCTTAGTATATCATTTTGAAAACAGATGAAGAGTAAGACAATTCTGAAAAAATATAATAATTTGTTCTAACAATGATCTGTGCTTACATTTAATGACCTGTAGGCCTATGTAAACCTTAACGTTTCCCCCATTTCTGAAGTGTAATGATCCCGTTTGGTTTATGACTTCTACCGTTCACCTCTTCGAGGAGTGCCCCACACAGCTCATCATCCGTTCCATTAAGGTGGCAGTAACTCAATTCCAGGGGCTCATGACAAATGTCAGACAGTGAGAGAAGTTTTTCATCTTGGCTGCAGAGCTTATCTCAGAGACAGATTTGTTCACAGTCAGGACAACTGGCTCCACCCCAGGACTCGTGTACCCTCATCCCAAGGGCTACTGCTTTGATGGACAGGAATCTGGGGATTTTTGGCCCAACTGCCAAGGACAGACTTTGCAGACCACAACCAGTGCAGAGAAGCCAGTGTTTGGGGCACTGGCCTCTAACCACACTGAAGCTGGATCACTGCTAGACTTATCAATACCTGAGCCAATAAATTGCTAGTTCTTGGGCAGGGAGTGTGCTGGAGGAGAGAGAAAGTTGTTTCTCAATCCAGTTTGAAAAAGTTTCTCTAAAGAACTCACACTAGAACACACTTTATTCCCTTGGCCAGGAAGCTGTTTTGTTTTCTCTTTACCTCCCAAACTCATGCTCAGTATTTTTTTTTTCTTTTTTTTGGTTTTTCTCCGGTACCAGGAACCGAACTCACGACCTTGCAATTGCCAGGCAGGCGCTTTGCTGCTGAGCTAAATCCCCAGCCCCTCATGCTCAGTATTTGAGGACCAACTCCAACCCCACCCTTCTAGAAAGTCTTTCCTCACCCTCCCAGACTGCTGAGCACACCCTCTCCTCCTTGCGGCACACCATGTTGCCATTCCTGTCTGCCAGGGATTGTTGACCTGACCCGCTAGGCTTTTTTTTTTTTTTTCTGGCTATAATCTAACTTCCTAAAGGATAAAAATCTATCCTCACACATTTTTATATCCCTCAGCCTTTGTCCTAGAAGGCTATATACAGTAGGTGATCAATGCACACCTGTAGCTTCCATAAAAGGAATGGAAACTCTTGCTCCCTCGCTAGTCCAGAACGGAGCCCCACATGGTGTATGCGATTGCACAGCCATAGGAAGATACACACCAAGGACTGCAGGCTTTGGGACGATGTCCACTGATGTAAACGGAAGGGCAAATGTGAAATGTCGGACTTTTGAACTCGTGTTTTATTTGCTTGTAGAGAAGAACCTTCCTGTGAATCTTATTTGTCTTGTTTCACTCATAGCATTCTCAACATCCAAAGTTGGCCATGAACAAGATTTATAATTGAGTCTGCAGCTGGAAATTATAAATGACATGAAGTGCAGTCATTCAAACATCTAAATTCTTAAGCCTCAACACCACCAGGCTTCAGGTCATTTCAAAATCAGCTCCTGGGTTCAACTATGGAGCTTTGCTCTTGCTCATTGGAAAGAGTGTTGCCCAAGCCTTAGCTGAGTACACTGACCACTACAACCTCTTTTCCTGGTTCTAGTCCCTATTTTTCACTCACCTCACTCTGTGTGCTACCTGTCAGTGGTTGGCACAAATTCTTCAAATCAAGCGACAAAGCTGTGTTCAAATCATCGGGATTTCCTCACCATGCTGCCATCCTTGACATTAGTGTGTTAGGCACACAGTGTGCAAGGCTTGGAGGAGCCCAGCAGGCTCTAAACAAAGGTTCTGATCCACAAAAACCTCAGGTCTACCAGGAGAAAGAAAACCGAGCACTAATTTGTGTAAAATGTGGCACATGTCAGTAATCTCAGCACTCTGGTAGGCTGAGTCAGAAGGGTCATAACCCAACCTGAGCCCAACCTGGGCAATTTAGCAGCTGAGCAATAACCTCTCTCAAAATAAAAATAATAAAAGAGCTAGGTGTGTAGCTCAGTGCAAAAGCCCCGGTTTCAACCCGTATGGGTCGGGTGTGGAGGGACAGAGAAAGAGACAGAGAGATAAAGAGAAAAGGGGAGAACGAGAGAGCTGACAGAAGGGGGTGTCTCCTCCCAGTCTCTGCCTGTGTACCCAAAATGCTCTACGGCTCCCAGATCTGCTGCCTTCCAGCCACATCCTCACTGTCACAGAGCCGAACATGTCTGAAGAGGAAGCCGGGGAGAGTTGAGCACAAAAACAATTGTCTTAGCCACATACCACACAGAAAGGAGCCAACATTGCAAAATCATAACCCTGAATTTCTGGTCTTTTATTCAGCCTCTATCCAGTCTCTGTACCCATTCTTTTTGGCATTATATATAGGCAAATGGTTCTCTGGCTTGTTCTTTTTAACAAAATCACTTCATTTAAAAACCTTGTAGGTAAAACCAAGTTTCTGCTGCTTGCTTTGCCTGCTGGATGGGCTCACAGAGCCCAGCGCCTCCACTCCTGTCTTCCCACCTGTCTCTGAGGGCTTCTCTGTGAGCATTTGCTTTGCTTTTCTCACTGGAAACCCGTAGCCTTTGAAGGTGGAGAGCTGTTTCTTTTGTCAGTACATATTTGAGCAATGCCAGAAATGACTTCCAGTTATAATCGCACCCTGCTTACCCTGTTGCCCGAGAGATTCAAATTTGTTGTGTGAAAATAGCAATTTGAGGAGATGAAAGTTTAACAAATGCTATAAATAGCAGCCAGCGCTTTTGTCATTAGAGTTAACTACCTCGACACACCCACTTCCCTCTCCTTTGGCTGTCATTAACTATTATATCTGAAGTGAAACTTGTTCCTTGTACAATCAGTAGAACGAACAGTGAAACCATAAAGTGATCAAAGGATTAGTGAGAGAATTTGTTCTCTTTCACACACTGAACATAAACCAGATTTTCAGGAATTCATACTGAACAAAGTGCCTTGGGAATTCCCCAATGTGTGCGTGTATTCGCTTCTCTTTTCTTCTAGGCAATTTCAAAATGCCTCAGTTTAGAGCTGAGCGTCTGTGTAGCTCTGATTTAGGCTACTTTCCTAACATGCATGGGGCCCTGGGTCTGACCCCAGAGTATTCACGGAAGGCGTGTCCTTAGGGACCCGCATGAGGAATTTTTCAACACTTACTCCGGAAATCATTAAATGAAATCGTGTTGACGGCCCACCCAGCGCACTTCATCTATTTCTACAGCAGCTTCTTCCAGCTCATCTTGGAGATGTGTTGGTACCAGATCTAGATTCTCGGGGGCTATACCAGAAGTCTGGATAATTTTGGAGCTGACATTTTTCAAGTCACAAACGATCAGTTCTTCCCCAAAGCAAACCATTAGGAAATGAGCGGTGATGGTAGACAAAGATGCGGCCTTACAACCTTCCCAAATGTGGCTGTTTATGTCTACATGCATTGTTATTACCAAAGCAGAAGAACAGGGACAGTACTGTAACAAACACCCGTGTTATCTAGGCTGAGATTTAACAGTGTGAACACTGCTACCTTTATTTCAAATATTTTCTCTTCTTTTAAAGTAAAACAAATATAGCGCTCTTTCTAGCATTAGAGTTTACCCTATCTTATCTGTTATTTATCTTATCTTATTTTCCTGTAGTATCTTAATTCCTCATCTTCCTGGTAAGCATTCTGAAAATAAGAGCTTGCTCACCCTTAGTTCTTGTCCTGCTGATCAGCACAACTCCCGGAACATAGTAAGTGCTCCATAAGTGTCCAATAAATGAATTAGTGAATAAAACCTATTTTCTCGCTTTGTTATCCTCTTTCATATGATCACATATTTTCCCTTTATTGGAGTTTGGTTGGGGAGTGATACTAGGGTTACTTATCTGTCTCCCTTTCTCTGTGTCCAAGAGTTGACCTGATGCCCTGGTCATCACTGCCCTCCACTGTGGTATCCTTGGATGTTGGCCTCAGACCAACATCTAAAGCTTTGGGTGGGATGTACCTGAACCCTGCTGCCTTGGAATGGACAGGCCTCCCTGCTGGGGTCTGTGAGTGCTGCGCCAGCTTCTCCTGGAGAGGAAACCTATGCTGCTCTGGGGTGCATGCATGGTGCCACCACCGTGTCTTGGAGCAGGCCAACTTGCAATGTGGTCCTTTGCCAGGGCTGTGATGAGACACGGCATCACCTCCCCCACCCCCATCAGTCTTATTCTCAGCTTTACAAAATGTGGGAGATGGCGGCTGCACTGAACTCCGAACTGCCTGTGTGCCAGCTGTGTGACTTTGGCCGAAGCTGCTTGCTCATCCTAAACCATGATGACAACATCAACCTCAGGGTCACTGTGAACCTGAAGTGAGTTCTACACAGAAAGCGCCTGAAGTGGAGTGGGAGTGACAGGAGAGGGGTGCATGGTACTACCGCAGACTTCTGGGTCTTAATGGCTCTGAAAATGTGGTGTTGTCTTTGAGCTGCCTCAGACACGGGCTTTCTCAGGATAGTAAACACACCGAGGCACAGGCGACCCTTGGAGCCTTCCTCCGGCTGCCCTGGTGCATGGTGGATGGAGACTCCTACAGACCAGGATGCGGGGCTCGGTGAGACTGGATTCTAGGAAGCTGTGGCTGCCAGTTCACCCAGCGCCCAATGACACGGCACAGAGCAGACTGGAGGAAGCGCTGCTGAGGCTGTCAGGGAGTTAACACCGGTGATTTTCCATTTATTGTGGATACTCTCTTGAATAACTGCATTCCTTTCCTTCAAGTGGCCCCTAAAACACAAATCTAACCCTGAATTATTCCTAATCTCTTTTCTTTTTTAGTAGCGAACCCCTTTGAAAATCCTGCATGCTCCACGGGTGCTACTGCAAAGAATATACGTGCTCCTCTGTATCCATTTTTGTTGGTTTTTCTCTGGTACCGGGAATCGACCTCATGACCTTGAGCTTGCCAGGCAGGCGCTGTGCTGCTGAGCTAAATCCCCAGCTCCCTCTGTATCCATTAAGGGGTTGACTTCTCCTGCAAAGGCTGCCCAGACACCTCTGAGCACTGATCCTGCACGGAGGGAAGGAGAACAGTTCAATAGCAGACACGGAACACCCTGAGGAAGAACTTGGCAGCTGCCTGAAAGTCTTCACAGGGCCTCAGCCCTTCCCTCCCCTCCACCTCCTGCCCTCAACTGCTTCTGCTGGCTGCTGGCTGCTCTGTGTCCCACACAGGACTGAGAGAGACCTGGGGGAGAGGACTGAGAGAGAACTTTGCCATGAGAGCTCCCCGAAAACAGACACTCCTCAGGACAAACCTCACATTTGCAAGGCGTAGAGAGATGGGAGGGTTGGATTCTACTTTCTTCCCATTGCTGAGTATTTATTTCAGGTAAGCGGTGGCTTGCCACAGGCTCCCGTAACAACCTGTGTTTGTGCCTAACTCCCCACACTGCACTTGCATGGTCTGGGCATTTGTCTTTCTCTACAGCTATAAGGTGTTGGCCAACAGGGTCTGTGGTATTCCTCGCTGTGATTCACCTTCCACAGTAAGGTAAGGCCCCTGAGGACAAGTACCGAATGGATGCGAGAGGAAATAGAGAGAGAGCCTTTGTGAGCCGTTCTGTAAATGTTCAGTAGCCCACATGGAATGGAAATATCTTTTCCCAGCATAAGTTACCTCAGAGCACCCTGCTCTTCATGTTACCGGTGACACTTGCTCATTCTTTAGCCTAATGTTGAACTGATTACAAAATCCTGGGTGATATCCACAAACAGACAAACTCTTTGAGGCTCAACACTAAAAGCTTTATGCTGTATATTCATTCATTTTTACATTCATTCCAGTATTGCCGGTTGATGTCAAGGAGCTCTGAGAATCTTAACAACTAGAACACATCTGGCCCCCAGGGGCAGGTACCTAGGCCACAGCAGGACACTCATGGCTCTCCCGGAATAGAAATGGAAAGGCTGAGTCCACTGCAAGTGTGTCATGAGCTCCACTCAACCGGACTTCCCAGCCAGGGGGACAACTGTCAGGCCACCTGTGTGGATGCATGTGCCTCGGCTTCCACTTACAGATCCTGTAGGACCAGAGTGACCTTCCTGCTCAGGAATTTCCTGCAATGAGTTCAGGCCACGAGGTGAAGGGTGTTCCCAGGAGATGCCCTTGATGAGAGCCGACCAGAGTCGAGGTCTTTATCACGGGGTGGATTCTCACACTCTGTCCTCCTGCGATTCTAAAGCTGTGGCTCCCAGGTGCCCTTGCTCTCCTTTACGAGGTTGATTTGAAGGTTAAGAGCCTGGATTCTGGGGCTGTGCTCTGGCAAGTTACTTAATCTCTTTGGGCCTCATTTCCTCAAGTGTAAAATGGGAAAAATAAGAGCACCCACTTACCTCACAGACTTATCCCCGAGATCGAGTGCCTCAGTGAGGGCAGTGAACCCTGGACGGCAGCTGTTGGGAGCTCCCTGCTGTGAGCACCTGCTCCTGTGCTCATGCTCACGATGCCGGGCTGTTCTATCACATGGAGCGGGGCAGAAACGCATTTTACTCCCTGAAGCACTTTAAGTCCTTTAACAAAGGGAAGAAAAATAAAGAGTGACTCCTGTCTGAACATTTGGGAACCTGAGAAGGCATACCTAGCTTTTCCTTTCACAGATGATTTACCCAGTCACCCATAGTGAGTGGAAAGTGTGAACCAAAAAGAAAGCAACAGAGAAAGGACTGCGGCCCCGGCACACCCCTTCACCCTAAAAGATCAAGGTTTCTGAATATTGAGTAGTTCCAGGGCTTTGCCAGAGGGCACAGAACCCCAGTCTTCACTGGAGTCATGGTCTGGCCCATGGAAAGTCTTCTGTGCCTTTTCCAAGTTCGTCTTCCTGGACATGCATGAGGACTTGCTGTGAAATACTCTCTGCTCCTTGTGCTGTGCTCCTCTCTCCTGCTTTCCTTCCACCTCTCCAGCCCTCTCATTCTCACCTCTCTGGTCACCAGGACATCTCCAGATGCTACTCCTCGGGACTCTGTTCTAGGTTCTCTTTCCCTCTCTTGTACTTTTGCTGTAACAAGTTCACCTATTTCTATTGTTTTAGTCACTATGTATAAAATGACTCATCTTGCATGCACACACTGACCTCAGACCTCTCATCTGACCACAAGAATGGCTATACCTTCCTTACTGAGGGACCAAACATTTGGCTGCTCCAAACAAGATGTGTGCAGAAGTGAACTTTGGATCTCCCAATGTACTCCTTCTCCTGTCGGTCTCACCTTAGTGAAGGGCAGCAGAAATCTGGAAATTCATCTTGATCATTCCTCAGTAAGGTTCTGTTTCCCAAACTGTCTAGAATACACGTAGCTCCCATTGAAATTGAAGCCACCACCATCTTGGTATCTGAAAACCTGTGGTAGCTTTTTGCGCTGCTCTGGCTGATAGCCTCTGTAAGGAACTTTGACAAAAATTTTTAAACGTGCTCTAGAGCACAAATGAAGAAAAAAAGTGAGGGGAGTTTAAGTAATGAACCTAAAGTGAAGAAGTAGGAGAGCTTTGTACCCACAGCTCTCTCTGTGTTTTGATTCCAACATGGTGGATGTCTTCTCAACACACAGTTTAGTGCAAGGTGCACAATCTACTGCCTTCCTGAGAATTCTCACACTTCTCAATGACGAGGACCTGCTTTTGTGTTCCTTCCACTCCAGTCCCAGTCAGCATGCTTAGATAGTTTGTTGTCCACTTTGGTTACCCCTCAGGCACTCAGGTTCTCTTAGCTCCCCAGATTTTCCACTGAGAGATCTCTATCCACCCCACATCAGTCACCCACTCAGCCATAGTGTGGACTCCAACATCATTCGTCACTGCTCTGCCCACAGTGTGTCAACACGGAATTCCTCTCTGTGCCTGTAAGCTTTTCTTCTCCCACCTCTTCCAGTTCCTCAAACCTACAGGACCTGCTCTTTAGCCTCATCAAAGCTCCTAAGTCATCAGCATCCTCCTCACCTGGAATTTCATGACCTTTTTCAGGAAGTCACCGGCTCCATGTAGTCAAGGTTTCACTTTGAGAAGGGAGTCACTCTTTCTCATCCTTGTGACCTAGTTGGACAAACCTGAGAAAGGTCACAGGTGGCACGGGGGGGGGGGGTCCGAAACAGAATCTTGCTGTCACCCTCAGTGACTGCCACGAGCCTGGGTGTTTCTCTGTTCACCTACATTCTCTTCCACCACTTAAAATTCCCAACCTCATCCCAGCACCCTTATTTGGAATAAGTGGCTTGTCAACCCTTCTGCTGTATAAGTTACATGAGAAAATTCACTCTCTTTTTACACAAACTTTTTTCTTTTGCTCTCTCATCTCTCTCTCTCTCTCTGTCTCCCTCCCTCCCCCTCTGTTTCACTTTCCCACTCACAAACTCATTGTAGAATGAAAAACAAGTGAACTTTACCTAGTTTATTGCTCCTTGGAATAGACCATTGTCTGCAGTGCAAACTTCTATTTTCTTTCAGATTTCAATCTGCAAAGCATGCCTTGTCATAGTTTGAGCAATCTTGGTTGATATTATTAGATCTTCATCTTCCTCAAGAAGACTTTTATGATTTGGTTATCATTCCCAAGGACCAGTGGCTGTACCTCAGCTCTCTGTACAGGGACCCATTCGTGAAAGGTGATAGAATGATCTATTACAGGTAAGCGCAGAGCCATCACCCACTTCCAAAGTTACGAGCATTTGAGAGGAATCAACTTCTTTGGAATTTAAGTCAGTTTTGAAAAATTTGTATAAAGCAATGGTAATGCATGAGAGACTTTTCAAATAAAAGGATTTAAATTTCATATACAGTATGTTCATCACCAAGACAATAGTAGTTAACACAATAAATTCTACAGAAAGGCCAAAGGTCAGATTTCTGCCATATTTACTATGTACCACAAACTAAACATGTTATAGACCATCAGTTCATTTCGTCCTTACTGTGAGCTAATCATTTGTGTGCTGCCATTACATCTAAACTTGGCCTGCATTTTATTTTGAATACATTATGGAATCCTGTGCAAATGTTATATAACAAGTTTAACATTTCAAAATGAGCATATATGGCACAGTGCCTGCCTGGCAAGCGCAGGGTTGTGAGTTTGTTTCCTGGTACTGGAAAAAAAACAGAAAAAAAAAAAAAATAAAGCATATAGTAACATCAAATTAATACATATTGGTGAAACTCAACTGACTGTTAAAAAAATGAACTGAAGAATATTTAAACATTTGTATTCTCAAGCCAATCTAAATAATTAAACACATATGTGTAGGTCAACAATTATGTCAATTTGGAGAATTGAAGTTTGTATCCATAGAGTTTACAGTAAACCTAAAGTTCTTTTTGGTTTTTTAAACTGGAAGTGAGCTGTTGTTACCCTTACTTTCTCCTGGTAATTAAAATGTGTATTTACACCGAGCTCTTTACTCAAAGGACTAGCAATTTTAGCTTATATATTTTTAATTCATTTAGTGTGAAGTTCTAAGGTTTGCTATTTGCATTTCATCTCTCTTTACTGCTCAGCAGTAAAGGTGCTGGGTTTGAAGTCTGAAGATGAAGTTCAAGGCCTGACTTTTCCACCTGCTGATTGTCTGACCTCAGGCAAAACACCGAAGCCCTATGAGTTTCACTTTTCTCATCTGCAAAGGGAAGATAATGATACCTTCCCTGCCAACTCCACCGGGCAGGTAGAAGGGTCAGCTGAGATAATAAATAGGAAAGTGCCTCTGAAACTACAAAGCACGGTATAACACAAGGTGTTAGTCACCGACCGTCTGATAGTTCGCGTGAAAGAAAGAATGTCCTTGCCAAGGAACGAAAGTGTAAAATTCAGAGCTGGGCTCCTACTCCTTAAGTGTTGCAAAATAAAACATATTCAAAAGGCTGGTATATATTTTGTTAAAATCAAAATATGTCCTCTTCTGACTTTAATTGTACCAATTTGGAGGCATGAATTTGCTTTTCCCAGTTATTTTGACACAGTAAAGTTAGTTCAGTACTCAAAGGTTGAAGGTACCTGATTGAAGTTTTCTTTGGGAGATTCTGTTTTTTTGGGTACCAGAAATGGAACTCAGGACCTTGAGCTTGCCAGGCAGGAGCTTATGCCACTGAGCTATATCCCTGGTCTGAGAGATGCTTTTATCTACAGTATGGTCATAGGAGAAGCATAATGAAACTGTATTTTTTTGACCATAAAAAAAACTTTATCTCTTTTAAATACATTTTTTAACATTTTAAATCTTTTTATTTCTTGCTAAAGCTACAAAAGTTCAAGCCAGTATTTAAGATGTCCTCTGGACAAGGGTTCAGTTTTGAGAGGAAGTGTCTCTCTGGAGGCCTCACGTTCTTGCTAAGCAGTGGGAACTATTCGGCTTGATGAAAGTTCAGAGGTCTCCTGACAGGACAGAGCCGCCGCGTTCTCCTCCTGAAACTCCTCACAGAGAAGTGGAAGTCAGTCAGAATAAGTGCAAAACAGGAATTAGGTAGCTCTGAACTGGTTACCCACGAACATATCTCTGTGTTTCTTACTCTCTACCAGAGAGTCCTGTACTTTCTTCCTCGTGAGCATCTTTCTAACGATAAAACTGGACATTTCACTAAATGAACCAGAACAATATTATTCCACAATTTTGTACAAGAAAAGTGAACTCAGTCTTAAAACTCAGGATAGTTCAACAAATACCCACATAGTATGTGACCTAGTGGCTTATATAATAGTGGTAATGGGAGGAAAAGTGGATCTGTGCTGAGTGAAGATTGGCCCATAGTGCTGAATAGAACTAGAAAAAGATCCAAGGAGGAGGAGGGGGTCTAAGTCCTCCTAGCAGTGAGAAGTTGCGTGGAGTTCATCATACCTGCCCTGCTCACAAGGATTGACTGTCAAGCTACACATTCATTAAATAGAGTATATCTCCTGTATTCACAGAAGCAGACTAGACTTTGGCAGATCTGGGACTATTTCAAATAGCCTTGGTTTTTATGAACTTAAATTCCTAGAGACAGATCAATGACATTAATGACAAGAATAATGCAAGGGCTTCAAGTCAAAAGGTGAAAATAATCTCACATGCAAATTTATGGCATGAAAAAGTACTTTAAAATTATAAGACAGTCTGAATCCAAGCTATCAGAATAGTCTCAGATATGGAGAAACAGTGGCAGGTTTTTTTTCTTTGTTTTTTTTTTCTGGTACTAGGAATCGAACTCACGACCTCGTGCTTACCAGGCAGGCGCTGTGCCGCTGAGATAAACCCCCAGCCCCAATGGCAGGTTTTTGATGACTGGTCTGTGCAAACATTCACCTTCCCCCTTCTTCACTCTGCTTAATAAAATAAGATAGGAATCAGTGACCTAATATAGTATCTTCCAAGCTCTATATGCTCAGTAAATATTTGTTAATAAATTAATGTTAACAGCCTACTTCTTGATGCTAAGAGAATGGAATGGTTAATAAAAACTATGCTGGTCAGAAGTAAAATAGTAAGACAACTTATTATTCTTAATAATCAGAATTATAATTGTATTTTTAAGTCTCTTATCAAGTACATTTTATAACATTTGTTTTGGATGACAGAAACCATCCCATTGTGTTTGCCTGTGAACTCTGGGTATGAACAGGTAGAAAATAGGTTGGTTTGGGACATCTGCTTGAGAACCCTATTCTGGCTCCCACAAGCTTTAGGAAGCTTCTTGTTCCTGACCCTCGGCTTCCTGATCTGTACAGTGGACTGGAAGAGACGCCTGCTAGGATCCTCCCAGGCTTAACCCGCCAGGCCTCATGCAGAAGGTATTGCCTAGGGGAAGACATTTAAACTGTAGGCTCTGAATGGTTATTACTGTGTTTTAACTTGACGTTGCCATATATCAATGGATAGATTGTGCTTAAACTTGTATCAATGGCAAAAGCTTAAAAGTACATGAACTCTGCACACACTTGGGGCTGTCTAGGGAGTGACTCACGATTAGGACTACACAGATGAGAAGGGTAGAATTATCAAAGGCAGAATTACTAAAGCAGAGACTTTCTGCAATTTAAAAGCACATCTGTCTTTGCATTCTGCTTAAATCTTGTTCCGTGAGCTACAAAAGCACACTGGAGCAGGGCATTCAGACGATTTTATTAAAGATAAACTGTGAGGAACTGGTAGGCAGCCGAGATGTTCATAGGCTCATTGCTGAGACTAATCAAGCACTGGGTTTGTGGTGGACATTGCAGAACAATTCGTAATTGCAGGAGTCACTGACGCCCCAAAGAGTTACATGGCAGAAAGACCACGTTCTAGGGACTGGGTACCAGGACTAAGCAAAACGCCACGCTGGGCTCTTAAATACATTCTCTCATTGTAAATATGGTAAGAAATTAGTGACCTTCATTCAGTGTTTCCCATTTTTGAGACAGTTGCTTAAAATCAGACAATAACGCTGTAAATTGCAGAGCTAATTGTATCTGAATTAATCTCTGCGATTTTTAAAGCCCTGTATTTACCTACAGCCAACCTCCCGTTAAGCGTGCTTACATCTGTAAGAGGATATTTTAGGAAGTAAAACTTAAATTTTAAATGTTATTGTAAATATCTAAATTCTCAATCTCAAGAATTCACTTAATAATTCATGAGGTCAAATATTTTAATTATCAGCCTGATTCTTTTCCTGGGAAGAATCCTCTGCTCACCCTCCTCCACACTAGTCTTACCAAATGTCGGTCCTCTGTCTGGCCCTTGTTTAAAAGTCACTGTCCAAAGATGTGAGCTTGATATTAGAGTTAAATTCCCCCCTTACTTTTATATACTCCTGACCCACAGTCCAACACTCCCAATAAACACAACCTCCGTGGGGCAGAAACCCTACCTGTTCTGCTCACTATAACATCTTTACCACCAGCACACAGCTAGGTAGGCAGGAGGTTCTTGGAAATATCTGGAACATAAGTAGCATGTGTCCAATACCTTGGAAAGCACTCTGTGACCCTAAAATCATATGACCCTTCTGAAACTTCTACTATATATATGGCTGTTATTGTGATACTGGAAAATTGAACCCAGGGCCTTCACATTGAACTATGTCCCCAGCTCTTTTTTATTCTGTGAGACAAGGTCTTGCTAATAATTTACTAAGTTTCCTAGGCTGGGCTTGACGTTGTGATTCTCTTGCCTCAGCCTCCCAGAATGCTGAATTGCAGATGTGTGCTACCATGCCCCATCATTTTTTATATTATAGCATCATGAACAGAATGACACCATGAAAAGTCTTATAGCAGTGTTAGTACATTAACAGATAAAGAGTGGGGCTCACAGTGTGCACAGAAATAGCAGGAGGGAGAATTGTTACCAGGCTGTGAAACTCTGCCCGACTCTGGAGAGTCATTTCTAAGGAGCTTCTAGCTCTGCAGCAGGCAGTTGCTTCGCATTGCTTCCTCCGCCAGCTGTCGCATGAACCAGTAACAAGGCCTCTTTCTTTCTTTCTTTTCTTGCTGTGCTGCTTGTGGTCAAAAGATGGCAGTGTGTTAGAAGGTGTCAGCCTCCCCTCCGGGTCCAAACGGAACACAGCCTGGTGAGCCGAGCAGTTGGCTGCATTTCTCAGGAATTATTTTGGCTTTGCAGAACTCTCAGGTTCAGAAGAAACCACAGCTTCCTGGGAGAAATGCCGTGCTGCTTGCAGGCCAGCACTCTTTTTGTTCAAGACAGCCCCAGAGGTTCTGTGACACGCAGCTGAAAAACACATTGGAGCCAGAAATAAAACTGATATTACTTGAGGCCAGAAATGGAAATGTTTTGGCTTCCAATTCCAAGCGCCACATGCCGCGACGGGCCCACTTATCGGTGCCCTGTGGAGAATCGTGACGTCACTTGCTGACAAGCTGAGACAGCTCTCCTACAACTGTTTGATTTTATGGGAAGTTGGGCGGAAAAACTTATCTACTTCAAAAACTTTTCAAAGAAAGTTTTATTTGCAGCGATGACACCCTTAGTACACCGGGGAGCTGTGGCGTCGGTGTAAACTCCATGCGGTGGCCTGGCCGCCCTTTGCCCTCTTTCTCCTCTTGTAGCTGCTGGCCTTCAGCCTTCCTCAGCTCCTCTGCCTCCACCCTGAAAGGGCCACATCAGAGTCTGCCCTGGGCCTGCTCCGTAAGAAGCTGCACTCTCAGGCCACTTTTGTGCACCCACTGACTCGTTCAAGGGGGACTCCTGCTCTGCAGCCACCACTGTCACACCTCAGGTCACTGCCGAGGACCCGGCTGGAGAGCAGCAGCTTGAGGCCCAGGACTTAGCAACCAGGCTCCCTGGGGCAATGTGCGCAGACCTCCCAGATCCTCTGGGTGCCGACTGCGACAAACTGAGAGGGTGGCTTAGCCGTTTGAGCTCCGTCATCACACACTGAGAAGAGAAGTCTCTCGCCATGTGGACCGCCTGTCCCACGGTAGAGCTAGGCTTTTCTTGCCCTACTTATTATGACAGCTGCAGCTGGAGAGGAAGAAGCGCTTGTCGGGGGACAGGATAATGTAAAGGAGAAGCTGATGAAGCTTCAAGCTGGTGAAGCTCAGTTCTGCTCTTGCTGCCAAAACACCGTAGGGGTGTCATAGGTCCATCAGGTACTTGTCCCTAGCAGGGAATAGGCCTGATTATGTCTCAGGTGTGCACACTTAAAAATTTGTCCTGCTTTTGCTGGAAACTCAGAAGTGTTCATTTATCCCCAAAGAGGCTCCTTCACTGTACAAACGCTCCCCTTGAGTGCGGCCTCTGAGGTCAAGGAATCAACACTTTTGAGTATCTACTTCGCATATATTTTAACTGTCATGCACGCACCTGGGTGACCAGTGTGTAAATGGCTTCCGCATCTCTGCTGACTTTTCTTGAGAGATGACGTCTCCCAGGGGTAAAGTAAGTGTAGAGCAGGAGTTCTGTCTCCTTACTGTTTTGTGTTCAGGCCCATGAGGCCCATCAGGAAACAGCTCTGTGCAGTTCAAGAGGAAAATCACCCAAGGGTTGGGACTGTGCTCACTGTGACTTCATGCCTGTGAACCGAGGCCCAGCCAGTTTGTCCGGCAGCCCGGGCGAGGCCGGCTGGATTCCCAGGGAACAATGGCCTTTGCTGTGCGGGCTGCACGTGGGAAACTGGCTTGTGTTTGTTTTCTCTTGTGTTATTTTGGAGCATAAAGCATGGTGTCTCTTTTCTTTATTTGAATGTCACAAAGACAGCAGGGATCCCAGCTTCCTGTCCCAAATTCAGGCCAGTTATTGGTGAAACTGTGAAATACATCATGTTTTGGAGCTTTGTCGCCATGTTGGTGGCTTTTTGTCCCCCAGGGCTGGAGGAGCAGGCTCTCTGTAGAAGAGGAGACAGACTGCAGGAAGTTCCCAGAGAGCCGTTGACATTTCTGCTGGAAGAGGGAGGAGGAATGAGATCAACGCGGGGTGTCTGGGCTGGGACACCTTCGCAAGCACAAACACACACCCCGGTATGCGAAAAGTCAACGTGACTTGTCCACAGCAACCCAGGCCGCATCCATCGCAAAATTTTCCATCTTTACCTTGTCACTACCTGTAGCATTTCTGCGGTCTGCACTAACACTATAAAATTCTTAAGGGTAAGCAAAGATTCTTCTTTGATTTTACTTGTATAAGCCTTAAATTGCTAAAATTATCCAAAGAAGAACCAGCTATCTCTTATAAATTCTGATTTAAGTCACCCACTTCACTTCACTATGCAGGAGGTCATGTCAAATGATGGGGCCAAATTTTGGGCCTCTTTATAAAAGTAAACAAGAATGGAACATTAAGTTTGACTTAGGACATAAACATAGATAAAGTATTTGCTCAACTAATTAAATTTAAAGGGTTTCTAACCATTATCCTGTAAGATTATTACCCTGTATCAGCAGGCACAATTTTAATGAAACTGAATACTCAGACATAACTGGCAGTAAAAGAATTTACACATTTCCTGGATTTTATGTCAGCGTGAGTACTCCAGACATGCCACCTGAAATTTATAAATAACAGAATAACAGTCGCTCTTCCGTTCACCCACTCCAGTGCTCCAGCTGGCTACTCTGTATCATCCATTCAGGAAATTTGGAATTTGCAAATTACAGTCCAGTATATTTATGCTTATAGATACAACGGGGCTTGTTGTCTGTTGAGGGTAAATGTAAAGACAATGGGTTGTGTGATTGTCATTGGTTAATAAAGTGAAGCTGATCTCCTAACACAAGAGAAATTGTGTTTGTATTGGCATTAAAGGAAGTCTGTACTCAAATCCCCTGCCCATCTATGATCACGACAGGCCAAACACCACCCCAACTAGCGCTTAACTCCTCCCTTCTGGCATGAGAGATCACAGGATAAAGTGCATTTATCCCAAGTTACAAGTCCTCAGAAAAATATTGAATTTGATTATTAAATTGTCCATATCCAAGATGGTGATATAATGGGTGGTATCCCACACAAAGGGGTTAACTGTTGTGGCAGAGGCAGGGAGGGCCCAGCAGTCATCCTCTGCTCCTTCCCAGCCCTCAACCTCCCAGAAACTAAGAGTGTCTGTCTCTCCGTGTTAACGACCAACCTTCCCTCTCCCCACTATAGCTGGAAAAGGAAGACCCAGGAGGCAGGTTGTGTGGTGGGAGCCATGTGGGTCTCTGAACAGTCTAAGAGTTGTTCAGGAGTTGCTGGGCCCCTCGGTCTGTGAAATAAATAATCAACATATAGTGAAGCTATGTTGTGCTGAGACCTTGAAATTAAGCCTTTGGAATTATAATTAATTTTGCCACTTCACTTTAGAAAATTAATTCCAGAACTGTTTCTAAATTAAATAAATGCTTGTTTGAATGCAGATGATACATTAATCTGCTATTTTGGAGACCTTAAATTAAATTATTGCTATGTAGTCAATCTTATCATTAATAATTAAACCTTAAAATATTAGATTTAAAAATGTTATTGCATTTAAGTGTTATGCGTCATACATGTACTTTTTTCTCCCCGGGTGACTTAACCAAAGCTCTTGATTGAACTCTGAGGTTTAATTAGATCCTCATTATAAAATTATAGGGTTTGACATAGGGAAATTTTCAACATTCATATTCTAAGCACTTGGGCTGTTTTGGTTGGGAGACAATCTCGGGGAGATCATGGGTAACTGCAGCTTGGCTGAACAAAAAGAGACTACACAGCCAGTGTTTTCAATTTTCCACTCTTTGCCAGAGTTCTTTCTTTCCTACAACATTTCTTGCTGAACGTTCATGAGAACATAGAAGAGAAAAATAAGTTCTCGTGTCTGAGGATAATCTATTTTCTCAGAGGCAAACGTAGTTTAAAAGAGCAGCTCAAAACCCATCTTCTTTCATTTTTTGACCCATGCATGCACACCCTCCTCCGTTATTTTCTCTCTGCCTTGCAATCAATATATCCTGAGGCCTGGAGGTTGCATCTTCCAAACAGCTCTGAAAGTCTGTCACCTGACTCGAAGCACCATTGTCTCTTCCTCCATGACAAAGGGGTTAACTGTTGTGGCAGAGGCAGGGAGGGCCCAGCAGTCATCCTCTGCTCCTTCCCAGCCCTCAACCTCCCAGAAACTAAGAGCGTCTGTCTCTCCGTGTTAATGACCAACCTTCCCTCTCCCCACTATAGCTGGAAAAGGAAGATCCAGGAGGCAGGTTGTGTGGTGGGAGTTTGCCAACTCCCATTCCACTCCGTTGTGCGCTCCGCAGTCTGGGCTCCACAGCTAAATCGGGGGATTCTGTCTAAATGAAAGTCGCAGTCCTGTCTCCCTCTGCTCAAAGTGTCTACTGCTTTTGGGGTTAAATTCAAACTCATGGATGTGGCTTTGAAGTTCTTTGCTTCCTCAACCTCACTTCTCAGAATAATATTCGTTCTTCCGTTCACCCACTCCAGTCCTCCAGCTGGCTACTCTGTATTATCCATTCAGGACGAGCCCTTTCTAAGTCAGTTAGCTAATAGATGACCTTCTCTTTCCTGACTGCCTCCTCCCACATCCAGGTGAGGGACCTCAACATGTGCTAAATAATAGCTTCTCTACCTTCTGTCCATGACACTTTGACTCCAGATCATGATTGTCTATACCAATACTTATCACTCAACTAAATACCACCAAGGCTGGAATAGTGTCTGTATAATTCACCATCACAACCCCAGTATTCTTGCTTTGTTTTTGTTTTCACTGCTTCAGAGGGTGCTGTTTCACATATCTGCTTCTTTTCTGCAGTCTATTGAAGATCTTTTCTACACATTCATGGAGAAGATGAAAAGTAGCTTGAGGGCAGCTTTTACCCTGTTGAGCAAAAACTACCCATGGGATATCAAATAAAGATGTACAGAAGATAACTGGATAGGTGATTCTGGGCCTCAGAGGGGACTCAGGGTGTGGATGGAGATGTGGAGGGAAGGTTGCTGGAGGGGCCCTGTGGATCTTGTGTGAACATGAGCTCAGTTAGGAAGAGTGGGTGGATCAGGAAGGGAAAATATCTGGGAATGGAACGCCAATACCTATGAAATGGGGAGAAATATGGATCAATTCTTAGAGCTAGTATTCAGAGAAGTAGAAGTAAAGCTACAAGAGTGAGGAAACAGGAAAATGAAAGAAAAGGAGAAATGCTTAAATTGAGGGCTATGCAATTGTTGCACAGAGGTCAAGCAAGATGGGAGCTAAATAGCTTTTGTCCGTTGGTTTTAGCCAGGAAGATTTGTCATCGGCAGTCATCAATCAGAGTAGTTTCAGCAAGATGGCGGCCTGGTGGCCAGATTTTTGTAGGTCAAGAGATGAACAGGTGATGACATGATGAAAAGTGGGGAGTGCTGACCCACACATCTAGGATGTGGCCGGACACCGCTAACTCCCCCTCAGAAGCTTCTCACCCTCCCCCACCATATTATTCTAGTTCCTTCACTTGTGCTTCGCATTTGGTCCCATGCCCTTTTCTGTTTTATCATCACTTACACAACCCATTTACCAACTGGTTATTTGTCTTTTTAAGTAAATCAATAGTTCTTTGAAGATTTGCTAATTTTTCTTTGAATCTGCTGATTTCTAAACCATCAGTGCAGAGAAGTTCACACATGCACATAACTATAAATTTACACATGCAAGTTCAGCAAATGAAATGGGGCCTTAAAAGCACATTCAAGTTGTTCAGGTAGAAGTTCCTACATAAGACTTAAAGTTTTCAGTAAGATAGATTGCGTGTCACTTGTTTTGTACCCCAGATGCCTAGCACAGTTTCTGTCACCTCGTGGGTATCCAGTAAACACTTGATGAATGAAGATCTGGAGAGTGGAAATAGGAGCAAAAGATATTGAAAGTATGGACACATGAACATTCAATACTACGGAGTAAAAGAAATCCTTCAATGCAGACATTCACAGGAGGAAGCTGCTGGCATGATAAAGTGTGGATGGACATTTGTCACAGAAAGAGCACTGGGTGAAAAGACCCTAGGCTACTCAGATAATAGATTGTTTAACCCAAAAGCAGCACAGTAATCATCAAAGGACATCAGAGGACGAAAGAAGCATTATTCCACACTTTCAATGGGCCTTAATAAAGTCTATTTTTTTTAATATCACAACCTCTTTTAAAATTATTGTCTAGCAAAAATTTTGGCTTTTGGTAAAATTTTGCCCTTAAATCATATTAAAATTCTTTGAATTTTATTCAGTTGACCACTTCCAGGAAATATATCTACAGGTGCAATTTTTTAAAAATTGAACTAGAAAGTAGCCTAATAAAGTACACTTTTAACTAGTAGTGAACCATTTTATTTTTTGCATATTTTTTCTCACACACATCTATATTTTCAATCGCTGCACACAGTATCACAATATATCCAACAAAATGTCAAAATTTGATGTAGGGAGTTCCAAGTGCTGGACAAGACCTAAAAGATTAAAAATAAAGTTTGAAACATTTAAAAAATCTGTTTCATTCCTTATGGGAGAGGCATAGATGTAGGTGAATAGGAATATTCCTTGTTCACACACATGATGAAAATACTAACATATCTTGGAGACTTTAAAATCTGTCAGTAATGTTGAGGTGAAAGGTCTCTTTGGTTTAAAGGGTTTAAAACACACCTGTTTAAAATTCTTACCAAGACAAAAGCATCAGAGATTCTTAGCAGCCCTTCTTGATTTCCTAGAAGCCATAGATTTGAAGGAAAGATATAAAGATAGTACATATTAGTCAGATTTCCATGGTGAACCTCTATCCAAGGAGGAAACTTCCCTTCTGGTACTGGTAGTGTCATCAGTTTGGCGTTTGAAGTAAATCATGAGGCCAAAATTGGCCACTGGACAATTATTCAGCAGTTCATCATATGATTCTAAAGTGGATTACTTAATGATTGATACATACATTAAATGCACATGGTGCAACCTGTCAAATTTCATTAGAAATTGTACTGCAAAATTCCCAGGCTGAGTGTGGGTGGTGGGTGGAATTATTAAGTAGAACACTTTGGTTTGGTTCTCTCAACTCAGCTGGTCAGAACTCAGTTCAGGGGAGGGCAAGGAAGTGGTAGAATCTACGTGGGCAAGTTAGTTTACTTTAACCTTGCACAACCGCATCAACAATGGCACAGGAAGGATTATATCCTCCCAAAATAAAGTGCACATTTCATAGAAAATCAAGTCTAACTCAACCACCATGATTAGGAAATCAATATAAAGTTCATGTCCCTTTTATGCTTTGACAGTAGCATACTCCCAAAGAGCAGTACATGACTGTCATTAGCTAAAAGGTCAGTGTCAACACGCCATTATTCACCAGTGTGTAGTTGGGGTCATCTGAGACAAGTATTTGTGATGGATGCTGAGGGCTGGGATGAGCTCTAGATGAGCTGGGAAGGGGCTAAGGCTTTAAACATTTTTCTGAAATAGGATGGTTTCAAAACTTTCAAAAGCTTCTCTTTCTATGACTGCCTCAGCATCATAATATAATTATTACACACAAGAGGGTAATTTAAGTGAACCAGGAGTGGTTTTTCCTCCTCTCTGTTATGTTCTTAGCTGAGTTAAGTCACCCAGACAGCTTCATCCATAGTTCATGCTACGGCATTTCACAACACAGATTCTAATAAAATTTCACAAATAACATTTTGTGGTTGTGATGTCTGGTCCCACCACCTTAGAACATACTAAGAAGGTCCACCTATGCACATTTGCAGAACCTATCAAAAAGTTCTAAATCTTGCTTCAAAGCTTTTTACTAATCCATTGAAAGGCCAAGCCTATAGAAATATAACACAGGCATTGATAATACCCAAATACCAGCTGCTAATGTCACCAGTATTACAAGCTAGATTGATTCTCCTCAAAGAGCGCTAGAGTTGGAACTGTGTTAGTCTCTTGGGCTTAGAAGTTCTGATTTGAATTACCCATGAAGCTATTCACTTTTCTTTTTAACCAAGAATGACTATAAACTGAGGCTGTACACATAGGATATCGGGAATTGACAAGGGATGTGCAATGTTAGCTCAGGTACCTGCGTTTCCAAGCAGTTCACATGACAACTGGTAGGTTCTAGGGAATGGCTCCTTTACAAAGGCTGATTTCCACATGTGGTGCACTGCACCATATTTAAAGCACTGGGGAGCTTAGTTATTGATCAGCATGGACGCTGATGATAGCAAATGACAATGTAGAGGGGATCCTGAGGCATGCTGAGGTCCACACTAAAGTGGGATGTCTTTAAGAAAATGTGTGACACAATTTGTAATTGCTAAAATGTGGAAGCAACCCAAATGTCCATCCACCGAGGATTGGATAAGAAAATTATGGTACTTTTATATAATGGAATATTACTCAGCTATAAAGAAAGATAAACTCGAGGCCTTTATATTTAAATGGTCACAACTAGAGACCATACTCATAAGTGAAATAAATCAAACATACGTGTGCAAGCACCGCATTGTGTCACTAGTGTAAAACTTGAAAGAGTTAATTTAAACTCGGAGGTATGATAGACACTGTGAAATGATAGGAAACCACCGAAGAGTAAAGGGCTTCTGGGATGTGGGAAAAGAGAAGGGAAAGAAGGAGAAATTTTGTATGTAAGTATATACAGGATAGTTAACATGGTTGTTCTTCTGTCTGCTGTTTCTATGCTGAAAGAAACTGTCAATGAGTCTTTGGTTGACCAGTATTGCATGTCTATATCTGTTTTCATGAGAAGCCACTTTGAAGATATCAATATGTAATACAACCACCATTGTTAATTCCCTACCACTTTGTTTGTAACTCTGTATTGTCTGTATTGTGCTTGTGATATGTTGTAAAATGTTGTATGTCTGTTAATGTTTCCCTCCTTTTATCCTTAAAATAAAAAAAAAAAAAGAAAATGTGTGACAAAGGCTAACGGTAATTGGGTGTGTTGTTTCTCATGAGTAGCAGGTTTTCTCTTTGAGAATTTATAGTAGGTTTAGATCATGTATTTTCATAAGAAATGCTCATGATTGTGAACTTTTACTGTTGTCTGCTATTTAGACACAAAGAAAATTAACTTCTGCCTTTGAAACTATCATTCGTAGGAACATCAATGGGCAATAAAGAGTAAGAGGTGAAATGAGAGTTAAGTTCACAGCCCTTCAGCAGATATAGGCCACACGCTCTGCCATGCATAGAAGAGGTCCATCTGCTGGTCACCTCACATAGGCCCATGTCCCTGAGACAGGATGGGCCACCAGGTAGATGTGGTCCCACTCCAGAGAGGTGCACGAGGACACTGTGACCTGACTGACACAAAGACACAACCGCCAGAGTCTCCTGTCCACCTTGCTCTTTAAAATCACTCCCTATGCATAAAAGTCTCAAAAAACCCTGCCTTATGAATTTCCCTTCATCCAAGCGGATTTGAAACTTATAAATTTGCTGTTAAAATTTAACTATGATTAGGAAGATTTCTTTGAACAAGATGCTAGTTGGTTTTCTCCACTTACTTCTTCCATACTTTTATGATTATAATTTTAATTGAAATACCTTTTAACCCAAAACCATTCATGTATAATTATATGGTCCAACTAATAAATAATTTTTCTTTGTACTTCTTTCTAATCCTGTGTGATAAGCATGTGTTTATATATGGTTACTATGAGCAGAAATTTTGGATAATTTTTTTTTCATTTAAAAACCCATTACAAGCATTTTTAAAAATTAGGATTAGGATTTCCCCAGAAGAATCAAAAACATCATACCACAGCAATATATGTGCACCCATATTTACAGCAGCACAATTTATAGCATCAAAATCTTGGAAACAACTCAAATGCCCATCAACTGAGGAGTGGATAAAAAGGATGTGCTTTTTTTTTTTTTTTAATGTACTACTCAGCCATAAAAAAGGATGAACTGGAGACTTCTATAGGTAAGTGGATGCAACTGGAGACCATACTCATAAGTAAAATTAATCAGACCTGCATGTGTAAACACCATATTGTCTCCCTGGTGTAAGAACCTGAAAGAGTAAATAAAATCTGAAAGGTACAAGAGATATGGGGAAAGAGAAAGAAACTGCTCAATAGGAAAGAACAACTTGAATGAGGGAAAGGAGAAAAGAAACAAAGAAGGAAAGGAAATATATACACAAAATAGCTAAGATAATAGTGCTACTAATTTCTATTGGTTTATTAAAAGGAGCAGGCAATGTTTAATTATTGGATCACTGCTGCATACCTATACTTGGTAATGTGAGCAACTATTTTTTTTTTTATTTTAGAAATAAAAGGAGGAAAATACTAACAGAGTGACATTTTACAAAATAGCAAAGGATCAGTACAGACATTACAG
>NW_004955474.1:671964-750794 GCF_000276665.1 Chinchilla lanigera | reverse complement strand
ATCCGACTTGGTCGTGATGTATGATTTTCTTGATAATGTGCTGCATTCTGTTTGCTAGTATCTTATTGAGTATCTTTGCATCTATATTCATTAGGGAGATTGGTCTGTAGTTCTCCTTCTTGGTTGGGTCTTTCTCTGGTTTTGGTATCAGTATAATGTTTGCCTCCAGAAATGAGCAACTATTTTGAAGATAACAATAAGTAATACAACAACCATTGTTGATTTCCTATCATTTTGTTTTGAAATTCTGTATTATTTTTATAGCCTTTGTGTTGTTTTGTGTTTGTCTTTGTTTTGCTATTCTGTTCTTGCTCTTTACTCTTTAAAAAATTGCCACATTGTCTTCATATTTATAATTTTAATAGTTTAGCAGTATTTTATCATGCAGAAGTTACTGGAATTTCACATTATCCCATATCAATAAGCCTAACACAAATATACCGTGGAAAACAGACCTGCGACTTATGTCTCCTGTATAATATGTATAGATGCATATGGTGTATAATGTGCTGAGATGACATGAAAAGTTCTGGGGGCCTATTATCAGGGATGCACTGAAGTCGATGTATGAGGGTATGAGTACCGTATATACAGACCCATTTCTTCCAGAATCCTTTCCAATTGTTTTCAGAGGGGTGGATGTTCAGTAAGAATGACATTTCCAGTGTGTTCCATCTTTGGACTCTACACAGATCTTTAGAAACGTATATCAGAATCTATGGCCTGGGCAGGACTGTTCCCAGGGAGTGCTCCTCAATGTGTCCTCCAAAAAACCTCAACAATTTCTCCACTGTACAACACAACCCAGAGGATTTTAGGAGGTGCTAAGTATCAGAGTGATGACTATTCAAAATATGACAACAATGTATGAGGTTTCCACACCAGCAGTAATAAGAGTTCTTAAGACAGGACCTTCAGTGAGGAGAGTTACTTTGTAAATGAATACACATCAGTCACATTTGGAGTCAGGCACCTAAATTAGAAGGCATTGGTGACCCTCACACACACATTAATCAGAGTAACAACTGGGTCTTTGACCAAGTTAAAATCCCGCATTTCTTATATTTGATTCTTGTAGCTCGAAATTTTGACCCAAAGAAATAGAGAGATATAGGGATAAAAAGACATCTCAAACATAAACTGGGTCATGGGCCAGCCATGGAAGTCTGGAAAGGTATCCCTGCACTGTATATATGGATCCAAAATCTGAAGAATGCAGATAGAGAGAAAGTCCTCAAGACCCAAGACCAGTTGTGACATTGGTCTGGTATTCTAGAATAATTAAAGACACTGTAAGTGACTCTGTACAAGTAGTAACAGTAGTAGTAATAGTAGTGGTAGAGGTGGTAGTACTAGTAGTAATAGTATGTGGTTTGTGGTTTTCCATCAAAACTAGGAAGGACTGAACTATGAGCCAGGAAAGCACAGGGACAGGAAGAGAATGACAAGGGGTGGCCATGAAATGTGAGGACTTCATCTCCCCGATGAAGGAAGGGATCTGTGGTCTCCCTTGTAAGGGTACAGACCCCATCCATCAGGGCTTTAATCTTCACAACCTAATCACCTCCGAAAGCCTCTGCCTAAAACTGGGTCCAGGCAACTCAGGGAGCAAGATGTGGACCTCACACCACGGTGAAGGAAAAGCCTGGTGGCAGGGAAACCCACAAAGCCTTGCACTTCTATAAATTCAAGAATTGCACAAGGGTGTGCTGACAAATGGCTCTTCCACTGTCTAACAAAATTTCCAGCATCTCCATTTTAACAAAAGAGGGTGAACCACGGAACTTATTTCAGGCCGCTGAGGCATAGAAACCATGTGGTTTTAAGATAACCCAATTTCCATGAGCACAGGAGATGAAATTAAGATAAAAATTCCAAGAATTCTGTAGCACCTCTAAAGGTCCAGCAAGAAGATGGCTATCTATTAGGAAGTGAGCCATCGCCAAACACCAAATCTGCCAGTGCCTTGATGTTGGACTTCCCAGCCTCTGGAACCGTAACAAAGAAATGTCTGTTACTTATAAGTTTCCCAGTCTCTGGCACTTTGTTACAGTGACCTGGAAGGACTAAGATAAGATTTGAGACAAGAACAAATACACAAAAAGCTACAGAACTTCTAAAACCTACTAAGCATCAGTGTCTCCCCCTGGCACCAGGTTCCACAGCCCCGTGTCCTCCTTGATATTCCTTGTGGCTGCTCTCACACATGCTCTTGGATTTTCATTATGGGCTCCTGCTTCTTCCTCTACCTCCCCTCCCTGAGGTCTTCCCACAGCACCGCTGCTGCTGGGCTTACCCACAGGAGGCGGTCTGGGAGGATTAGGATTTAAAGCCTTGAGAGCAACCCTAAGACAGTGGATAAATGCCCCAGCTTCTCTGTCCCTCGTGGACAGTTCTGAGGTGCATTCCAGAGCCTCTCAGGAGCTTCCATGGGGTGAAACCCAGTTGCCTGCAATGGAACCCTGATCATCAGTGGAGAATCTGTCAGCTCCATTTCCCTTCATTCCCTCCCTTTCTAGGATCACCTGCAAATCATGAACACTGACCTACTCGAGCCATTTTCTGCTTTGAGTAGGGAAATGGGAAGACTGCAGCTCCCATTCACAGATGTGATGGAAACTCTGGACCCAGCATGTACTTGTCACACGGCATATTTAGAGAAAGAGCCGTGAGAGACTGGGATGGAATATTTTTACTTATTTCAACCTGAAACTTGTTTCTGGGGTTCCTAGGTACTACCAGCTGTCTGCTCATCTAGATAACAGCAAAAGTGATGCACTGCTTTACTGAAGTTAGATTGTAAGAACCAGAGCTGAGTGATGGTCTGACTACCTCATGCACTGCCTGCCATGCTCAGGGAAGTGCAGGCTACTTAGGACTGCTCTGACACCACTGTTATGTAGGTAGGTAGTCCTGGGACTATTATACACTAAACTATTATATAGATAGATAGTCCTAGGACTGTTGTATGTGTAGATTCCTAGGACTGCCCTACTCTAAGAGAGAGAGAGAGAGAGAACAAAAGAGAGTGTGTAAAAGAGACAGAGAGAGGATAGATACATAGTTGATAGGCAGATCAGAGGGTACCTCATATATAAACCTATTACCATTAAGAGTAATTCATCAAAGGCCATAAATTCTGGCATTGTACAATCCATCACTGGTAATTTAGGGTCTCTAAGGCAAAAACTACATTTTCAGTTGAGAACTAGAATAGCCAAGGTCACTGGGGACCCAGATCCTCACACACTCATAACCATGTGACCACACGGAAGCACTGCAGCTACTCTAACCTGAGAATGCACAGGTCTCCCAAGAGGGCTCCTGTGAGCATTTGCAGGTCACATAGCACCGTGGCCATATACGATGGTCTGTGTAGTATTGGATTAATGGCTGCATCAAGAAGAGACGAAGAGTGAGGAGTGAATGTGCCCAGTGTCTCCCAGAGCACAAGGCTGCAGGTGATGCCCACAGCAGCAGCACTGGGCTTTGGAGACAGTAGATGCCTTCCTCACTGGAATTGGCATGGAGAAAAGGACTTCACAGGAAGGACGAGCATCGGCCTCTGAGCAGCTTGTGATAACAACCACAGAGCAGGCTCATTCCCCAGGTCTGAAATCTCTCACAGGGAAGTGGCTGATCTGACTTCACCTGCTGGAAGGCTGTGTGTTCAGTGCCCTGTGCCTAAGGTCTGGCATGAAGAAGCCATCAGCACGGCTGTCCTCTGAGACACGCATGTGGAAGGATTCCACTGTGTTATCAAGGAGAGAGGGAAGGGGTTGTAAACTGGATTTGTACATTGAACTCAAAACTTGAATCCCGGTTTCCATTGTTTTAGACTTAAATCCTTTGAAAACAATCTGTTTTGCACTTTAACTGACAGGGAGAGGACAGTTATTTCCAAATTTTGGATATTTAAATGTCATCAGCATTTATTAGTGAAATATTTAAATTCTTTCTCATTCATAGAATGATGAGTAAACTGCATCAGACAACAGGGACAAGCACAACTTGGAAAGGAAGTGGGAATAGAAGGTAAGCTGCTGCCTCGGGCAGAAGGTGGCCTTCGGGTTAAGTTAACCTCGCGTGCTCTGACCTACTTCACACTGACCCCGGAGGATGGGAAGGAGACACGAGAACAGTGTTGATACGGCCGTGCCCTCATGTGAGTGACAAACACTTCAAGGCCGCAGCAGATGCATCCCTCTGTGAGGGGTGATCTAAATACGTGATGAATGTTTTTATTTAAAAAAAAAGTATGACAGTAAAAGATGCATTGCCATCAATCCTCCTTAAAATCCTCCCTCTTCAAACATACTTATCCCCTAGTTCTTGCAGCTTTCTGAAGCAGTTCTAGAAGTCCTCTTCCAGTTTCTTATGAGGTGTGAGAAAAAATACAGTGAACGCCACTCCTGAGCCCCTCTGACGGAAAGGCAGGCTAGTAAAAGCGTTCCGCTGTGTCTTCGTCCACATTACTCACTGGTTCTGGCACTGTGCAACTCCAGCTCTTTCCCAGAGTCAAAATGACCAGGAAAGAGAAATGTTTTGAACTGATTCTGGGCATCGCTGCACCCAGGGCAGCACAACTAGGCACTCACGGAAAAGGACTTCCAGAACTGCTTCAGACGGTGGCAAGAATGGTGGGATGAGTGTTCAAAGTGAGGGGGAGCATTTTGAAGGGGATGCGTGCCAGTGTGTCTTTTAATGTAGTCATTTTTAAAATTTTAAATATTCACAGTACATTTTGATCAGACTTCAGAGGCATATTTTTTTTTGGTATACAGTATATACCTATAATAAAGTTTAATTTATAAGCTGGAAACAGCAAGAAATTTAACAACAATAACTAATAAACACAAGACCATCATTATAATACAACACAATAAAAGTTATTTATGAATTGTATGTTTGTGGGATGGTGTATTCGTGGAATTTTCCATCGAGTGGTTTGGTTCTGAACTGTGGCTGACATTAGGTAGCTGAGACTGAGAAGTGAGCTGTGGGTAAGAGGGCCCCCTGTGTGTAGAGGGTCCCCATAAGCATGGTGAATGGTCCCACCAGTGAACACACGCTGTGAGGGGACACGCACATTCCCTCCCTCCCTGGTTCCTTCAGGAGGACTGGCCCAAGCGCTGCCAGCCAGGCCCCACCCTCTGTTGCCTGCCAAGAAGGTGGCTGAGCTACTTGGTGACAGACAGCCCTGGTCCTGAGCGGCAGCACTGAGTCCACCCTGCTGTCCGGGCATGTCGGCCTTGTCCGGGGTGGAACAAGCCCTGTACACCAGAAGCTGCCGTCACAGCTCTGGTTACTTGCTCGCTTTGCTCAGGAGCTACAGGGCGGCTGTCTCTACCTCACTTGCAAGGATGAAAGGGTTCTCTGGAGTTCATGAGCTACCTGAGCTCTTGTGCTACTGAGCTGCCTGTCCACATTGTCTACCTGCTTCCTAATATTTTTCTTATGAATTTTTGTGTGCTTCTTACAACACTTTGTGGATTAAGGATGTTGAAATAACTTCTTGTAGGCTAAGATTCAACGTTTTCTCCCTGCTAAAATGACTTCGAGACACAAAAGCTTTTCTTTCAATACAGTACAATGTAAAATTTTTATATTTTTTTATCTTATTTGAGAAGTCCTTCCCTATCTTGAAATCGTAATGTATTGTGCTCTATTTTTTTCTAAAAATTAAAAGTTGCCTTTTTCATGTACAGATTTTAATCTATTTGGAATAGTTATTTTAAGGTTTGTATTAGAGTATGACTCTACTTTTACATTTTCTCATAGGAAAAATAAATTTTCCAAGCACTGTTTTTGGAAACTTTATGACTCCGTTTAGATATTTAATGTCCCCTCTATGATGTGTGAAATTTGTATTTATCAATCATACTTTAGGTGAGTTCTTTATTCTGTTCCACTCATCTATGCCCCTCCATCCAAATACCGTGTAGCACTAAATACTATAGTTCAATAATTAATCTTGACTTCTAGTAGGGTATATACTACTACCTATCTTTCTACTTTAAAAAGGTCTTGCCTAGTCTTACATCTTTACTTTTGCAAATTCATTTTAGAATCAGAGTCTACCATGCAACAAGCATTTCTATGCTATTTAAAAGACTTTAGTAAATGCTCTTCATCAATTTAAAGGACTTTTATTTCCAGAGGAATTCTGTCTTGTATTAGGCTATGTTATTATCATCAAATTTGTTGAATTTTATCAAATTTTTCCATCTCTTAAATGAAATGATTTTAAAGAGTGGCCTAGTGAAAGAATAAATGCAAACATTCAAAAACATTTGTAAACTGTAGTTACATTTTGTGTATAAACTCAATTTGGTTGTAATCTGTTTTTACATTGCTGATATTTTGTTTGGGACTTTAGCCCTTATATTTATGGGGAATATTAACCTCCTATTTCTGATTTTAGTATAAAGATAATGCCAATGAAATATCTGCAAAATATTTCCTTTTTTACTCTCACCTATATTGCTATATTTAACTTTTTATGTTGTAAGGTAAGTTTCTTAATTCTCAGCCTATGGTACATTGGCTATCAAGGTCATTCTTATTTCTATTAGAATTTCTTCTCAAATTTATGAGTTATTTAGAACCACATTTTCAATTACACAAATATATGTATCATTATTAGTTACTTTATGGTTATTCTAATTTGTGGCAATATGGACACAAATATGTTTTATATGATGACTGATATTTATTATTCCTTGGTTTTATGATAATAACTTGATCAACCTTTAAAAATTGACTGTAGATATTTAGGAAGATAAGTCCTGTGCTTGAAGTTCTGCAGATGTTAAAATGGGCTTGTTAATTGTTTCACTTAAATTTTCCGTGTCCCTACACCTGCTGTTAGTCTCATAACCTATCAATTACTTGGTAAGGTTTATTAAAAGTTGCCCCAAATGCCTTGAGATTTGTCAATTTTATTTTTAATATTTTAAGTATTTATTTTACCTTTGAGGCTCTACTGTTTAAAATATTTATGTTTAGAATTGTTATCTCTTCCAGGTAAACTTAACCTTTGAATAATAGAAATTATTCTTTGCCTCTGATAGCTTTTTCTTATTTATCCTGCCTGATCTTAATGTATCTAACAGATATATCATAAATATACAAACAGCTATTTTAGTCTAAGATTTGAGATTGAAATATGCAAAATTAATAGTTATAAATCATAAAGATGACATCCTTTTTAAAATGAAATGTGAAATCACCTTCCATATTTCCCTGAAAATAAGATCTAACTGGAAAATAAGCTTCAGCTATAATTAATAGCTGGTCATTGCTATGGTGATGGTCAGTATTAAGCCGAAGATTATACCTCACTGCCCTCTTGTGTAGTGGCTACTCTGCAATGGTAGGTAAGGCAAAAGTAGGCTGATTGGGGCTGGCATTTTTTACCTCTAGTTAGGTCTTATTTTCAGGGAAGCATGGGTAGCAGTGTCTGCAAAGGATATTGGTGTAATTGGTTAACATCCCTTTAGACAGCAAGGGTATAAAGTTGAAAAGTAGGTAATAAAAGCTTTTGCTACTGTTGTTGCTTTTATTATTTTGTGGTGCTGAGGATCAAATTGAAGCCTCCCACTGAGCTACATGCCAAGCCCTGCAGAATTTTTAGAAGAGTATTGTGTTAGAAGTTTAGTCTCTACCCTGTAGAAAAAAAGAAAGATCTTTATCTCTACTTAATCTTCAGAGAATGGTGTTTAATGGGATAAGAGAGCTTGTTGTGTATTTCCAGAAATTTATATGACACAATGGACTGACCTCATACTTATGAGTCCAAAGTAAAGAGAAAGATAGATCCTTCCGGTCATACGGAAGGTGTGGAAGAAGGATGCATGAGTATATCACACAGGCATGATGTGGGCAGGGTGTAAGATCGGGGTGTGATTACTTAGGTCCTGTTCCAAATGACACCCAGTAAAGCACAGGCTTAATAAAAAGAATCAGCAGGTATAACATTTGCTTGGGAGTTGAGAAGTCATAGACAACCAGCTAGAAAAGGACACCTTTGCATAACTCAAGACCCAGTAATGTGGACCTACCCCTCAAGCATAAAACATGCCACCTCAAACTCCTTTCAATCCAAGCTTGTGCCAGTGCTAGACCATCCCAATCATGCCAAGGGGTCAGACAGGAAGGAGGAAGAGCACCAGTATCTGGACAAAGAAAGGAAGCAGCTGACCATGCCTTTTACCCTGGGGAAAACAATAAGCCCCCTCATGAGAGGAGAAATGTTTCCACTTTAGATGCAGTTTGATGTACGTGAGATTTTGGAAATGCGTATGAGAATTTTTACTATTTCAGAACAATAAAGAAAAAGTTATTGGCTCTGTTCTAGTTTTAATCCATGAGTCAGAGGAAGAGCTGTTCTAGATATTTCAGGATACTTAGTTCCCAAGTTCTTAGATTTATTTATAAGCAAACACGAATGCCAAGACTTCTACATTTACAAGATTGAAAGTACCTATTTTTATAGCAAAATTGGTTTTATGCTCCTAAACATAAGTGTCATATATTCTTTTGCTTAATCACAACAGCCAATTTATAAGGTAGCCTTTGAAAAGTTAGAAAATGAAGCCCAGAGTAATTAAGAAACTTTTCTAAGAACACAATGAATAAATGGATGGGCCATGACTTCAACCACAGGTAGCCTGGCTTGGTAATAAATACACCATTTATTTTACTTTATTCTTTTCTTTTCTCCTCTCTTCTCTCTTTCTCTTCTTTTCTCCCTCTCTATCTTCTTCCTTTCCTCCCTCCTCCCATCATGTACCCACTTTATTAGTGAGGTACACTGCAGCTCCCAGGTTCCCATTTTCAGAGCAAGATATTAGCTTATTTTGACTTAGATGACCTACTAGGTGTTTCCTCAACAGCTAGAACTCTTCGTGCTGTGTGGCAATTGATTAATTATTCACCTCCAATTAAACCTTAAGTTTTAAGAAGGCTGAGCTGAGCCGCCCTCTTCACTGTTGGCTCCGTGGTTTGTAATACAAAAGGTACACAATATGCATTTTTGCATTTTATTTTTAATGACTAACAGGGATTGTATATATTTATGGTGGAGAACATAAGATTTTGAAATATATATGCATCACTGAACGGCCAAATAGAGCTAATTAACATATTCATTACCTTACATCTTTTGTGTAAGAACACTTAGAATCTACTCTCAGCTCTTTTCAAATACACAATACGTTGTTATGAACTGTAGTCATCACGTTGCCCAACAGAGCTCTTGAACTTCTCCCACCTGTGTGACATTTGGCATCTTTGGCCAGCATCTCTGCCCTGCTGGCCCCACACCAGCCCTGTAACCACCATTCTACTCTCCATTTCCACCTTTTCAAGATTCCAGACTCAAGTGAGATCATACAGTGTTTATCATTCTGAGAATTTCACTAAGCATTGTGACCTCCAAGTGTCTCCATGGATTTCCTTGCATTTTTAAGTCTGAACCTGTTCCATCTTGCCTATGTACTGCATTTCCTTCATCCATTCACCCCCTGATGGGCATTCAGATTAATTACACAACTTGCGTGCTGTAATTAATGCAGCAATCAACAGGAGAGTTCAGTGTCTCTTGTGCACACTGAGTTCTTTGCCTGGATATCGACTCGGTGTAGCATTGCTGGATTGCAGGGTAGGTCTGTCAGCCTTTGGAGAAACCTCTACACCATTGTCTGTGATGGCTCTGATCATTTAAAAACCCACCAACAGTAGGAAGGGGTGCATTTTCTCTGTCTTCACAAGCTCTTCTCTTCTGCTAGGGCCTGAGTAAATGTCCCTCCAAAGGCCCATATGGTGGAGGCTTAGACCCCAGCCTGTGGCACCACTGAGACATGGTGGGACTGGCAGGAGGTGGGTTAAGTAGAAGGAAGTGGAGTCATGAGGGTGTGCCCTGAAAGGAGATGTTGGGACCCTGGACCTTCCTTTTCCTCGGATTATCTCAGGGATTTTGTCCTACTGATGAGAATCTGGCTTTATTAGGATAATAGCCATTTTACCATGTGTGAGATGATAGCTTATTATGATTTTAATTTTCATTTGCCTTATGATTAGTGATACTGAGCATTTCTTCCTCCACCTGTTGGACATTTGTGTGTCTTCTTTTAAGAAATGTCAGTTCAGGAGTGTCAACCATCTTTTAATTAGGTTTTGTTTTCGTACTATTGAGTTGTAAGAATCCCTTATGTTTTGTCTGTTAACACCTTATCAAATGTATGGTTTGCAAATATTTTTCTCATTTCACATTTTTCTCATAGCAAACATGTTTCTCATTGTCTCTTCACTCTGTAGATTGTTTCCTTTACTATGCAGGTGATTTTTAGTTTGATGTAATTCCATTTGTACACTTTTGCTTTTACTGTCATGTCTAACAGATTGTCTAGAACAAGGTCGTGGAGTCTTTGCCCTGTGTTTCTCAATAAATATTTTCAAGCAAATCCATAAACTACAAAAAGAAATTCCTGTGGAAAGTACATACTGCATTATCAAGAGCATAGTTGCCACAGGGTTAAATCCTACTTTTGGTTTACCGTGAGCCAGCAAGTGACAGTGTCATTTATGCTTCTTAGAAGTAAGCAAGTTTCACTTGTACCCTGGTGCTGAAAGCCAGGTTACAGATCAGGACAAATGGTTCATTTCACATAAAAATATTATGCACTGAGCACAAACTAAGGGATAGATAATGTTCTAGTCTCTGGGAGTATAAAAGCAAAGGCATTATTTATGCTATCTAGAAGGTTACAATCCACAGACAACGGTGGATGCATGCACATCTATCATGAAAGGAGAGTATACTGGTTAACGTAGTAAGGTCAGTTATATAAGGAACTCTGCTTGACAGAGAGGGCAACTCAGATGAATCTTGAATTAAGAATGAGTTAGAACAATGCAGCATCTCTGACGCCATGCAAGCCGTTTCACTTCACTGTTACTTGATGAATAAATTGAGCATGGTAGAAAGTAAGAGCAGAGAAGTAGTACTGTCTAAGTGAAAAAAAATAACTTCATCA
The DNA here is from genome assembly GCF_000276665.1 of Chinchilla lanigera. Taxonomy (NCBI): domain Eukaryota; kingdom Metazoa; phylum Chordata; class Mammalia; order Rodentia; family Chinchillidae; genus Chinchilla; species Chinchilla lanigera. The sequence continues at coordinate 739,755 of NW_004955474.1, read as the reverse complement.
TGGGCCATTGTTCATTGTGGTTACCCTTTCATGTGCCAGGACTAACAGTGAATTAATGAACATAAAGAGAGCTGTTCTTTCAGGACTAACAGAGAGACAGGTGGAGAAGGGAACTGGTCAGCATCCCCCGAGGAGGCTTCCCACACATCATCCAAGCTCTTGATGCACCGAGATGAACTATCCCACACCTTTCACAAAGGACAACTTCATCCAGGAAAGAGAACCATGTATACACTGAATGGTGTAGACAAGCAGGAAAAGAAACACAACTTGGAGGATACAAGGCTGTGCGGTGATGAGACTGGGTAACAAGGAGCTTTGGTACGGCTTCATATGGTACCAAGGACAGAGACCAGTTCAGTATGGCTGAGGAACTTTCTCTAGAGGTTTCTCAGGAACTGGGCCGGGGTCCTTGTTCATCTCCATACTGCTTGTGCTGTGGCCGAAAGAGGGCTTGACAGAGAACTCCACTGTTACAAGAAGAGCAAGTGAACAACAAATCTGAGTGTAAATGTATTCAAGATTCTTTATTTTTATTTACATTTTGCATTTATATGTTTAATAAGCTCTTCATAAGGGGAGAGAGAGGACACTGATAATACAAAGCAAAATGTACTGACATAAACACTGGAGTCAAACAGCACGAGGCTGAAATCCCTGGTAAGCCGCTTCCTAAACATGTGTCTCAGAGTTTCCATTTCCTTCACAGCTGGAGCTATGCACATCACCTCAACAGCCACTGTGCACTTTAAATAACCTACTGCATGTACACTGCCAAGTTCTAGGCTTTCAGCAGAGTAAGGGCTTGAGACATTGCAGCTGCAAGGACAGTGATGAGGAGTGGGGGGAAAAAGAGAAGGACAACAGTATGTTTTATACCCTCCCACAAAATAGTGGGAAAGGCAAGCATAAAGAGGAGCCTAAAAATGTGGCTGGATCATAAAGGAAAAGGAAAGGGGCCGAGTGTCCGCTGATCATGGCACAGCCACTGTTCATACTTTGGGAGTGGAACACAGGTTCCTTGTTCCTCGGAGGAACGACATTTAAATTTCTGTCCATTTTCATCCGTTTCAGTAGATGACAAATTGGCCTGTTAAATCTCCCATTAGCAATGAAATCTCTACCAAGTGTATGAGCCTTAGGCTCAAATCTGCTGTAGCTTTTTGAGGACATTCTTATTTAGACCCCTTTGACTCAAATGGTCCGTTAAGACTCTGTGACTGAGAGGTGGGGGTCAAGAGTGCGTGTGCTCTCTGTATGCAGTGGGGATGCCCTGCTGTGCTTTTCTTTATCTTCTACACACCCGTACCTGGTCAAAAATAATCTCATTTTGCATTCCTGCTGCTATCAGGTAGTCAGAGGATAAATTGTTTTTTTTTTCCAGAAATGAAAATAAGACTCATATAAGGGTATTAGATTTTGTGCTAGTTGAGAACCTTTATCTGATATTTTTCCTTATTTATATCAAAGGCAATTTTGTTGTGAGACATGTAATGAACTGTAATAGTTCATGTTTGGATGCTTAGTTATCATGTGGAGAAAGACAGATACTTCTCTGCATTTAAAAAAGATATTAGATTTCTGAACAATACCTATGGTCTGAATGTGTCCCTCAGAATTCGTACATTGAAGCTTTAACCCCCAAGGTGATGGTATGAGGAGGTAATTAAGTCAGGATGGTAGAGCTTTCATGGATGAGATTAGAGCCTTTATAAAAGGGGGCAAGAGGCAACCATTGCCTCTTCTGCCATATGAGGACATAACAAGTAGAAACAATGTATGGAGCACGAAATGGGCTGGCATCTTGACCTTGGCATCTAGAAATGTGGGCAGTAAATTTTTTTAGTGGTTATCTGATTGGTGGTATTTTGTTTTAGCAGCTCAGTGGGCTAAGTTGTAAAACTGGCACCAAGAAGTAGTGGTACCAAGAAGTAATGGTACTATTGTAAAAAAAAAAAAAAAAAAAAAAAAAAAAAAAAAAAAAAAAAAAAAAAGAAGGAAAGAAAAGAAAACACCTTTAAAATGTGGGAGATACTTTGGAAATGGATAATGGGTAGAAGGTAGAAAGTTTTTAGACAAATGCTAGAAAAAGTCTACATTACTATCAAGGGCCACAAAATGTGTTTCTAGCCAGGATTAGGAAGAAAAGAGGAAAACGGAATAAGAAAGCCTCCATTTCTTAAAGAATACCTAAGTAGTTGTGAACACAATGTTGTAAGAAATGATGAGGGAGACCATCTGATGAACGTCAGGCAGAAATGAGGAAAGACATTGGACAAGGGAGGAGATGTCCATGTTATAAAATTGCCAAGAACTGTGCTGAATGAGGTTCATGCCCTTGTGTTTTACGTGAGACGGACCTTGTTATGGCTTATACCTTGATGTCCCCCAAAAGACTTCTGTGCTCATAGGTGAAGCTCTTTGGAGGGGCTGGATGTACGGTATGTGAATATTGAATACAGTATATGATAACTAAATCAGGACACTGATTGGTTTAACATAGTCCTGGGTGTGGATGATGGAAAGCCCCACCCTGGGTGTTGGTGGCACTATTCAATATGCTTGTAGCCTGTGTTGAATAAAAGGAAAAAGAGGCTCCATGCTACTGCTTTGTTGCCTCCTGTCTGCCTGCCATGGACTGTTTTTCTTCTGCCTTGCAGCCCTGCCTTGGGGTCAGCCAACTATGACTAAAACCTGTACAAACTGTCAGCTGAAATAAACCTTTTTCTTTTAACTTTAGATGTAATGTATTTTCTCTTGGCAATGAGAAATGTAACTCAGACATAACTTATAGTTTAAAAAGGCGAAAGACGCACAATGAGATTCAGCGCATTCCCAATCAAAATACCAGCTATATTCTTCACAAAAGCAGAAAAAATGTCCTAAAATTTACATGGAAACACAAAAGACCTAGAATGGTCAAACCAATCTTCATCAAAAAGTGCAGGAGTGGAGGCAACACAATATCCAATGTCAAAGCCACAGTAGAAAAAAATAGCATGACATTGGCACAAAAAACAGACACACAGACCAATGGAAAAGAAGAGGACACAGAAATACACAACTACCACCATTTGATTCTGAACAAATGTGCTGAAAATATATATTAACAAATTATGCTAAGAAACCTGGATATCTGTATGTAGATTAGAGCTAGACCTGAAAGTTTGAAACTGAAAATAAAGCACAGGAGAAACAGCATGAACCCATAGGTACAGCAAAGACTCTCTGAATAGGATTCCAATAGCACAGGAATTAATAAGAAGAATAAAAAATGGGACTACATCAAATTAAAAAGTTTCTCCATAGCAAGGGAAACAGCAGAATAAAAAGACTTCCTATAAAATGGCAGAAAATATTTGCCAACTACTTTTCTAATAGAAGATTACTATCTAGAATATATAAAGAACTCAAAACCCTTGATACCAAAAATCAAATAGCTTAATTAATAAATGCACAAATGAATTGAACAGACATTTCTCAAAAAAGAAATACAAATGGTCAGTATGTATATGAAAAAAAAAATGCTCAACACCTTTAGCCACTAGGGAAATGTAAATCAAAACAGCATTTAGATGCTGTATTATCTCAGTCAGATTAATTATCATCAAGAATACAAAAAGCAACAAATGCTGGCAAGGACGTGAGAGAGGAAGCCTTCTGCACTGCTGGTGGGAATGTAAATTATTACAGCCACTGTAGAAATCAGTGTGGAGGTTCCTCCAAAAACTGGAACTGGATCTACAATTTGATCCAGCTATATTACTTCTTGGTACATACCTGGAGGGACTGAAGTCAGCATATGACAGAGATCCTGCCTACCAATGTTTATTGTAGCACACTTCACAGTAGTGAAGATATAGAACTTGTACAGGTGTCCATCTGCAGATGAATGGATGAAAAAATGTGCATTATGCACACAGTGAGTGTTACTCAGCCACAGAGGGAAAAAAATTTGAAAGAAAATGGGTAGACCAGAAGTTCATAATATTGCACAAAATAAGCCATATTCCAAAAGAGAAGTGTCACATATTCTCCCTAATATGAAAGATCTAGAAGAGATGATAAGAGAATAAGAGGGAGAGATATAAGACAAGGAGAAGGGAATGAGGAGGGAGGTGTAAAGTGAGCAATGTGTGTGTGTGTGTGGGGGGTATGACCAAAATATATTGTATGCACTGAAATCCAATATTTTGTGGAATTAATACTACTGATAGTAAGAAGGAAAAAATTTTAAAGAAAATAAAAATGCCTGTGTTATCTTTCCACCACTGTGATAAAACACCAGGGGAAAAACAATTTAAAGGAGGAAAGGCTTATTTTGGTTCACAATTGCAGAAGGTTCTAGCCATGGTCATCTGGGTCCATGTTTTTAGGCAGAAATGTCATGGTGAAGAGGCCAGGTGCAGGAAAGCTCCCATCTCATAGCAGCCAGGAGCAGAGGAAGAGGAAGAGAGGAAGCACTGGGGCCAAGACACAGTTCTCCTGACCCACTCCCTTCCGCATGGTCCCACCTCACACATTTCCATCACTACCCTTAGGTGACACAGAAGCAGGGATCCACTGTGGACCTGGAGCCCTCACCACCCAGTCCCCTCCCCACCCTGCTCTGAACACTGCTGCAAGCTGGGGATCAGGACACCAACACATGAGCTTTCAGAGGAGATCCAAGAACCATGCTACAATAACTCCTGCCAGAAAGAGGGTTACAGCAGCATTCACTGTGTTAATAAGAATGTGAAGTTGGGCCTATGATGGGTTTGACCATGAAATGGAAGAAACTTTCATCTCCTTGGCCTGTGAGTGAAGTGGTTTTGTGTCTTCTGGAACCTGGTGAAATCTCACCGAGACCCCAGGTTGAAAAGGAAACTGCAGCAGAGGAGGCTCAGGGATTGGCAGCAGATTCCTCTTTGCACAGGGTGGCGAGGGAACCCTGCATGTACATCCCTTGCTATCAAGAAGTTTTGAAATTTGCTGGTCACCACATGTGACGGTGGAGCACGTGGGGTGCAGCTGGTTAGGACTGATCCAAATCCTGGAAGGCCCAGGAAGTTTAAAAAATCTGTGAGATGCTGAAGACCCCATGTGAAAAAAAAAGTTTGAAATATTTCATTAGTAATTTTATATTGATTATATGTTAAATGAGAACACTTCAGATATATTGGGTTACATAAACAACATTCAAAGTGATTTTGCTTACTTCTTTTTATTGTGTATATGTATATGGTAGTGTGCCTACCAGTAAATGTAAATTGTCTATGTGACTCTCATCATGTTTGAATTGGACAGTACAACCAGATTAATGTTTATTCTTCTGAAGTCACCAGTTTCTCATCTGTGCCCTTTCATGAAGTGTTTATCAACATGTTTATGGCCTTCAGTTAATTCTGGTCAGTTTCTCATGCTGGCTAGTAAATAATGCTGTGGGAGAGAGCCTGATGCATTTCCTTGCCTAAACACCCTGTTCCTCCAGGGCTTTTGCATGCTACCCTCCTACTAAGGCACAGACGGTGAACAATACAGACACTTCCCAGGATTACACGGGCCATTGACTATGCGTTCTTCATGCGAGTGGAAAGGGAACTCTGACTAAAAGTCTTATGGAAATTTTACAGTTGGCTACTAAGGTGCCATTGATTATAAATTCGTATCAAACACCTAAATGTATTTTTGAACTATATAGAAAAGAGCCACTGATAGTCCAGAAATTATAAATAGAGAGAGCCCAAATTACAATTGTTACCTTATTGTGTCTGGAGAACACATTCACTCATGAAATGTAAAACAATGATTTCACCTTATCTTGGTTCTTCTCTCAGAGTCGGTGATGCACATACCATTTTTTCTAATGAAAATATGTACTTTAGTATACTGGTAGCCTGCTGTACAACCCAGTAGCTCCACTGGGGAAATATAGGAAGAAATCTTTGGTATGATAAATGGCAAGGTGTTTGCATATGTGTCAAGTCAGTGGATGAGTTTTACCCACATTATGTGGCATGTTAGGTTTTGGTATATTTGTGATTTATTTTATTAAATGTTTTCTTTGGATTTTTCATGTAGAATTAGCCCTTTTACAACTTTAGGAGGAGGTTGAAAGTGAGTCATCAGGTGACTTGGCTACCAATGATGATCAGATCAGGTAAGCAAAGAGAGTTAGCAAGATATGACAGACAGAGAAGTACAGAATGAAAATTTTGATAGTGATGAGGAAGAAAATGGTAAAATAAATAAATCTTTGACTAGTCAAAATAGTACAAAATGGTCATGCATGCCTGAGTGAGCCAGCATTAGAACTAGGTCAGAAAACAGTATTAGGTTCTTGCTGGAGTGAAACCCATTGGACAGAATGACAACACTGTGGTTAAATGCGGGAAAGTATTTGTAAGACACAATAGGCTACAAAATGTTTTGAAATATAGTAATAGTAAAATCTAAGTAACACAGTCTATATGCATCTATAATAATACTCAAAAATGTATGTACCACAACACCTCACTGTCTGAACCTATAAGCCTTTGTATCATTGCAATCATCAGAATTTAAAAGATTTATCAAGTGACTGGCATGGCATTGAGAGTTTTAGGGCAATACTGACACTCAAGAGATTTGGTTTCTTTCAGAATTGCCCACATTTTTATGTCAAAAACAGCCACCAAGAAAGGAAAAAAATCCAACCATTTGACTGCTATTTTTTTCATGTTTTGAAAGCTTTGTTTTAAACTGTCAAGCAATTTATACACCATCTGAATACACGAAAACTGCCAAATAAACCTTACAGATATGGTCTAAAAGTATATGCTCTGGTAGAGGCAAAGACATTTTACACCTTGGACGTTTTAGAAATTTATACTGTAATTCAGCCACCAGATGTTCATTTGTGTAGTAATAAACTGTATGACCATGCAAAGAGACATGTAGCACCTACTTCAAAAATTAACTCAAATCCCACATTTAGCAGTTGGTTCATTAGTTATCCACTGATGTTACATTTTCTAAAAGAATACCAGTTGACCAGCACAGGAACTATTCCCAGGAACAAAGCCAAGATTCCTGAAAAAATGTTGCAAGCTCACAGTAAAGAAATGTATAGTACAGTCTTTGGATTTCAGAAAGACATGACATTGACCTCCTATATGGTGAAGAAAAACAAAGTACTGTTGATACTGCCAACATTACACCATGGTGATAAGATTGCTAGTGGAGCTGAAGCTGGGTGTCATGGGGCATGTCTGTAATCCCAGAACTTGGGAGGGTGAGGCAGGACAATCGTGTGAGTTCAAGGTCAGCCTGTGCTACAGAGTGAGTTCCGGGCTAGCCTGGACTACATAAGAGACTGTTTCAAAACAAACCAACAAACATAAAAAGATGATAATGAAGCCAGAAATGGCCACATTTTACAACAAAATGAAAGGTGGATTAGATATTGTTGATGAGTTAAACTATGATGTCACTTGAAACACAAAGCATTGACCAATAGTCATGTTTTAATACACACTAAACACATCAGGCATAAATAGTTACATAGTTTACAAAGAAAATAACAAGCACAAAATATCAGGGAGAAATTTTCTTAGATGATTGGGACAGGAATTGATAAATAATCAGTTACAACAAGGAAGTAATAATATATATCTTCCCAAAGAATTTCTCAAATGAACTGTAGTGGATTGGTAACTGATGGTCAATTTATAATCCGCAGCTGAACTGAATAAGTGTGGTGCTGGGTGTGGGAGGTCCACCTGGGGATTGTTGCCAGCATCATAACAGGCAGAACTGGAGAAGAAAAAGGTAAGGCTGTTAGGAGCTGAGAGAAGCTGTTGGGAGCTGGTAGAGGCTGTAAGGAGGTGTTGGTTCTCTTGGAGGAGCTTATCATGCTGGTTTTCCTGATGAATTTGGCTGTTTTCATCCTCCAAGGAGCTCAGGACCTCGTTGGCACTCAGAATGGCTTTAGTTCCCTTTGGGGGAGCTTTAGTCCTTACTTTGAGCGTCTCTTCCTGGCTCCGGAGGGAAAGATGGTTCACTGCCGGCCTCTTGAAGAAGCTTGCTGCATTGGCTTCCCTGATGGGAACTTGGCCATCTTGATCATCAGAGGAGCTCGGGACCTCACTGTTGCTGAGGATGGCTGTGGTACCTTTCAAGGGAGCTCTGATTCTTCTGAGCGTCGCTTCCTGGCTCCAGTGCAGATCCCTCAGCCTGCTAGCACAGATCCTTCATCCCATTGGCACAGACTTCCTCGATTCCACCTTTGAACTGTGGGCCTTCCCAGGGCAGACCTGTGAAACAGGCCTGCATGAGATATTGTTATGGGTTCTTGGCCTCCAGTTGGATTTGTGGGAGGCATTGTTATGAGCTTTAGGCCTTCAGCTGGACCCATGCAGGACATTTCTGTGGGATCCAGGCCCTCAGCTGGATTCCTTGGTCCTGGTGTGTGGACAGATTTCCTGCACTCTTTTGTATATCATTCTTTGGGTGACTATTATAAATAATCTTATAAATATGTGTCCTGTATTATATTGTGTTCCCTTGCAAAATAAGCCCCAAACCAACACAAGAACTCTGGAGCAGACTGCTGAAAAGATAGGTGAAACCTCAGGAGAACATCCAAAGAAAACAGAAAATCCAACAAGTTGTCAAGTATGTCCTATCAAAGAAGACAGGAACACAGAACACATGTGCTGTCAGTGTAAGCAATATTTGTGTGAATATTGCCTTAGGTGTGATAATTGAAGTAAAGGTTATTTTTGTTGTAAAGTTTTATTTGTATTTTCATTGTATTTCACATAGGAATTTATTTCTGCTGTTATTGTTTAGATTTAGTAAACAAACAAGCAGTTGATGTAGAAAATGTTGAAGTTTATTCTAAATACTCATTATGTACTTGATGGTTTATTTTATCGATATTTAATTTTCCTGCTAAGTGCACATTGTATTGTACAGTAGGAAGCTCCTGACAAAAGAAGAAGACAAGAGAGGTGACAAGTATGGCCTGTCAAAGAGGAAAGGAAAGCTAGGCACATGTGCTGTCTGTGAGAGAGACTTGTGTATGGAAGTCTCATGTGTGAAGATGGCTTTAGGTGTGACAATTGAAGCAAAGATTATTTCTGTGGTAGGGTTGTGTTTCTATTTTCATTGCAGTTCACCTAGGAATTTATTTCTGCTGTTTGTTTTTAGATCTTGCGAGCAGATAAGCAGCTGAGGTTGAAAATGTTGATATTTATTCTAAACACTCATTACATATTAACAATTTGATATTTTACTTTATTGATATTTTACTTCTCTGTTAAATACACATTATTTAATATAATAAAGCTCATAAAGCTAAAATGAATAATTCATCAATAAAAATACTTCAAAAAAATAAACTGGGTATTATACACCCATTGTGATGCACCTTTCAAAAACTTTGCCCTGATGCCCCTGCATTCCTTCAGAAGGTAGCTCTGTGGGCATCATGGTCAGTTACTGTGTTTCTTGTGTGGCATCATTTCCTTGCTTTTTCATGCTCCTGTGTCCTCTCACTGACACTCCCACATTTGGTGGTGCAAGCTTCTCTCCCCAGCCTGTACAGGGGAACTTTCACTTGCAGGTGAGTTTGAGGGCACAGTTTGGAGCTACGTGACTACAGCTCCACGTGAGCACAAGAAAGCAGTGTCCGTGCAGCTTCCTCAACTGAGACTTCTGTTAGTGATGACTGTGGGCTCCTCCATGGTGGAGGCTGCAAGAATTTGTAATACTGACTGTGGCCCTGGGGAATGGGGCAAGGGCTTCAGAGACCTGCCATTCTAATCTTCCCTAGAATAGGGTGTTTGGGCATAGGAATCTTTTCTGGTGGCAGATTTGACATGACTCACAGGCAGCCATGGGAGCACTAGGATCCAGGGCAGAATAGCTATAGAAATGCATTCTTGGGCCCAGAGTCTGGCAATACTAGGATGAAGGCAGTTCTCTCACCACCCAGGAGCCTGTTGCCTAAAGTACACACTAGCATCGTGGGCCCAGGGCTTCAGGATTTAACTGCTCAGAGGGGTGCAGCCCTGGTACACATCAAGACAAGTCAGGGTGCTCTGGAGGCTCAGACCTCAAGGATTGGAGCACAGCAGAATTCAGGACCCACAACCACCATAGCAGCAGCTTGGACTCTGGGAGATAGAGTACTACGCAGTGTTGGACTCTGGATTCTAGGACAGTGAGGGACAGCTGTGTGAAGATAGGAAAAGACTAGCATAAACCAAGAATGGCAAGATGTTGCTGCAGCTTGGCCTTGGGAGTCAGGGAGCAGCGTGCGGTGTGGTGCCTGAGGAGCTCCGGGGATCTAATCATTGGTGATTTTGAAGATAGGTCTTTTGACACGATTTTGTCAGATCGAAAAAACAAAAGAAAGGCAGCTTGTAAGACCTATGAGATAGCCATTCAGTGAACAAATAAATAGTCATGCTACAAATGTTCCAGAAAAGGAGACAGAGAAGGGGAAAGAAAGCTTATTTAATAAAATCATTTCTGAAAACTCCTCAAGTCTCGTGACATACACAGACATTCAGATCCAGGAAGCTCAGAGGTCTACAGACAGATGTGGGGGGCTGGGGATTTAGCTCAGCCGCAAAAGAGCCTGCCTGGCAAGCGCAAGCTCGTGAGTTCAGTTCCTGGTACCAGAGAAAAACCAAAAAAAAAAAATACAGACAGATGTAACCTGCAGAGACCTGTCTGAGTACATCATAATTCAACTGTCAAAAATCAAAGACAAAAAGAGAAGTTTAAAAGTAGCCAGACAGGGGTAACAAGTCATATACAGGGGAATCCTAGTTAGACTATTGGCAAATTTCCCAGAAGAAAAGCCTACAGGCTAGGAGAGAATGGGATGATACAAAGAATTGAAAGGAAAAATATCAGTCAAGATTGCTATGCCCCACAAGGATGTCTTTCAGAAACAAAGGAGAAATAAAAGTATTTCATAGGCAAGCCAAAGCTGAGGGAATTTGTTATTCCTAGGCCCACCTTTCAAGAGATATTTTTAAAACGTCTTCAAGGAGAAACAAAAGAACAATGATTACTACCATAAAAATAAAAAAAAATTCTCTAACACTGTTAGAGGTAAATACATAGTCAAACCCAGAACACTCTAATACTGTAACAATGGTAGGTGAATCAGGCATATCTTTTTTATTTTTTTCCAGTACCAGGAATTGAACTCACAACCTTGCACTTGCCAGGCAGGTGCTGTGCCACTGAGCTAAATCCCCAGCCCTAGGCATATCTCTTGTAAGAAAGTCAAAAGATGTGGAAGACCAATTGGCTGACTCTCCTTAAAAGAAGAGCAATTGTCTCCATTTTGGCTGAACCTGGCCCTATTTCCATGTTACCTAGGCTGGCCTCAAACTCACAATAATCCTCCTGCTTCAGCCTCCCAAGTGCTGGGATTACAGGCATGCACCACCATGCCCGACTCAAGCAGCACAACTTGTAATAGCTAAACCTTGGAAACAACCCAAATACCCATCAACCAAAGAATGGATAAAAATGATGCAGCATTTTTTATACAATGGAGTACTACTCAGCTATAAAGAAGGATTAACTTGAGACTTTCATAGGTAAATGGATGCAACTTGAGACCATACTCATAAGTGAGATAAATCAGTCTCACATGTGTAAACATCATATTGCTTCCCTGGTGTGAGAAGCTGAAAGAGTAAATAAAACCCAAAAGGTACAATAGATATTGGGAAATTGGAAGAAACTGTGTAAAAAGAAAGAGAAACTGGGATGGGGAAAGGAGAAAAGAAGGAAGGGAAAATGATATATATATAAAAGATAGTTAAAATAACTATACTACTAATTTCTATTAGTTCATTGAAAAGAAAGGCTTGTGCTTATACCGTTTGATCAATTTTTCATGCCTGTATCTTGTAATCTGGTAACTATTTTGAAGATAACAATAAGCAGTGTACTAACCATTGTTCCTCTCTTACTATTATGTTTAGAAACTTTGTATCATTGTTTTTTCTCTTAAAAAAAAAGACTGACAGGCTTGAGGCTTACATAGAAATAAAAGATTTAAAGTTTGATGCCATGAAGTTTATATATTATGAGGGTTAATATGTGTGTGTGTTTCTGTGTGTTAACTTGTAAGTATATGTTATCCTCCAAACATTTTACTTAATTTGGCTTATAGACAAACAAACTCTCAAGATATCATCTCAGATGCTTGTGGTTCATGTAGCCTAACAGCAGGCAAATTTAAAGCCCTTGGCAAGAGTAAAGATGCATTTAAAATTGGTAACGCATTTTCATCCAGGTTCTTAGGTGATTAAGATAATTTACAAAATCAGTTTTATAAACACAGCATCTATTATTGTCTGTGAACCATAATTTAAGAATTTCCCTTGGTCAAAGATAATATATACAGCTTTTAAAAAGTGTTATCTGTTAATATGGGTCAACTAAAGTAATTGTTTTTGGCTATAATGTAAAAGGTTAAGTTTTCTCTGCCTAAAGCAACATGGTTTTCTAAAAATATTAAGATGTTTTTGTGAAACTAGATTAGAAAACAAAGATTCCATATTTTCTAAAACAAGTTTCTTATGTTCTCATCATTAGACTTCTGGTTACTAAAAAGTGAATTTTAAAGTTAAAGAGTATTTTAAAGTTAAAGAGTATTTGAGTATTTAAGTATTAGCCCATAAAATGTTTCAATGATCAGTTCCTGATTGCCTAAATAAACAACTATCACCTTAGTTTATGATGTAACATATATTATGTAGGCATATGAATCTAAGATTTATAGTTAAGTTTAGAGAGTTAAGCTTAAGTACTTTAATACATACAAAGTAACTAAATGGCACTCTATTTTGTACAATATAAGTTTAGGCCTTAAACATATAAAATAGTCAAACTTTGATGTCTCTTTAAATTTGGTCCAGAGATTTAAATTTGATCTGCATTTATTGGCTTTGATTGAACAAGCATTTTGTTATTGTGTAGATGATGTAGATTTGTATCTGTCTATTTGCCATCAGTAACACTGTTTCCTAAATTTATCAGTGCTGTAAAGATATCCTTAATTCTTGTTAACATGGTTACACCTTATAAAACTTGTTGAGTCTAAAATCTGTCTTAAGAGTAGAAACTTCTAAAAAAAAAAAAAGAGTAGAAGCTAAGTATGTAAAGATATCTGTATAGTGTGACACCAATTATTGCTGACTTTGTGGTCCATTACATTTTTTATTTATGTTTCCCAAGTGTACATGCCTTCCAAGATGCAAAACTGAAGAAACTTCTTATCACACTGGTGATATATGGTGGGAAACTTCTTTAGGCTCAAGCATCTAGCTTTCCCTTACTTGTGTTCCAGCTACCTGTGATAAGATGCTCACATCAGTCCAGCATGAGACAGACAATCAGATGATGCAAGTATTTTTTTCAAGGCCTCTGCTTTGTGTTGTTACAGAAATGTTATAATACTTGCAGATACTCAAGCATTGTATGATCCAGGCAATGTCACTGTAGAAATTAAGGGTTGAACACTGGTAACCTATGAAGCATATATTTGGACAGGTGCAGTCTTCTTAGATCGCACCTATTAAATGATGACAAATTTAGATAAAATTCTCTGTGTCATAAGTGCAACCAACTAAAAAGTTATTGTATACTAAGATAAATATTTAAATGTGTTTCAGAGATAATAACACCTAATAATTCTAATATAATAATGTTATCATGATTGTTATGCTAAAATGTTGTATTTCCCTGATCTCAAGTTTTCTACGTGAAACTCTATAATTACTATCTGTTAACATTCTACAGAACTTCTTCTTCTAAGACAACCATGATTGATAAAAATCTACTTCTTAGGCAGGAGTCAATCCCTGTGGCTTAAAAAACAGTGAAATTTACAAGTGGACAGTGACTCACTATGAATCTTTTGGCAAACTTAAATATATTTATGTCTTTGTTGGTGCCTGATCTACTTACACACGCGCCTCCTTCCTGGCGGACAACTTTTCTTTCATGACCATTTCAGGACTTGGCCTCTGTATCCACGCTAAAGCAAATTCCCTTTAACCTACATCAGCTTAGAGGGTCAATGGGCCACCATAAAGCCCTCTGTTCTTGATCTACTGGTCCCTCTCCTGGGCAAAGATTTACTACTTAGAACTCAATTGTTAAAATAAGCAAGGGGAAATATGTTAGAGACTTTATCCACAGGGACTATTACTTAAAAAGTATTTTACTTTCATTTTTTAAAATTGTGACTCAGGTGGCTTCACAGAAGTGGCAAAACATTTTATTCCCACAAAGGATAGACTTTATCTGGCCCACAAGGGCTGGCCCTGTGGAACTGCTCACTTAGGAGAGGGGTTAGGTATTTATTTTATTGCCAAGTGAGAAGGAACACCATCCCTGAGCTGCAGGAGATGGCCCTCCAGGGATAGGCAAGAAGAGGAGAGAAGACACATTGCCCTCAAGATACAGCTGGGGAGAGATTAAACAGCTCTAAAGGCTACACAGGCCACACAGGCTAAATGGATACTAAACTGGCATCCCTTCCGCCCCAGAACACCTCTTTCTGGCAGTGGTAGCACAAGTCACTTATAACCCTAAGATAGCAAAAAGTAAAAGAATCCCCTTTTCATTCTGCTTCTGTTTAACTATATATCAAAAGTAAGTGTCATGGCGTATGGGGTCCATGTACTAACACCTCTTGCTTTTGATGTAGTCCCCTGGGGAGACCTGAAGATCCCCTCTCTTCCAGCAATACCTCTTATACTGGCAGAGCCTGGCCGCTCCCTCCTGGCCCTTTAAGGGATTATGGTAGGGATGACGGCCACTCTCGAGGTCCTAATGGCTGACATTTACTACCTCGTGAATGGTACTTTTTGGCTGAAGCATTTCCTCTACGTATAGTCACTAACATCACCTCCAGTAACCACTGATTTCTTTTTCAGCCTTAGTGGTATATGAATCATATTTTCATAATGCCTAACCATTTTAAGGGGGCCTGTCATAAAGTTTGCATTATGCTGTCAGAGCTCTAAGTCCCTCTGTGTCTAGCAGGCACCTTCTAAAACCCAGGGTCCCCATATATTTTCAGCCATAGATGCCCATAGGACATGACCTACATTTAGATGGACTTCATGTCAGCCCACCAACCTCTCCATTATTCATCTTGCCTATAACCTAACCCCATGAAATTGAGGAGCCCATAATTTGATGGTATTAGAAACGAATTCACCTAAAATTATAGTTTAACTTTGAATTACAGCGACAGCACTCCTTTATGAAATCCTCGGCTTGCTGGGTCTTTATTACCTTTTTTTCTGGCACCTATCTATCCCCCCTTTAAAAAGCTTTATAGTGTTTAGCTGTTCCTTTCTTTCTTTTCTTAACCAACAACATATAGATAAACTCACATGGATTGCTCATGATACCTCTGATCATGACAAGTTCTGTACTTCCCAGCCATATATTCTGGTCCTTACTAGGGAGGAACCTAGTTTGACAGTTTTGTATTCATCCACCCCTCCGAATAGACATTTTAAGGCTCTCAAGATTACGTTGTCTACAAATTCCACATGGCTCTCCCCTTGTTCCACTAATAATGGTAAAAATAATGGTATTTTTCAATTAAATATTACTCCTGTTGTGATGCTTACCCAAAGGGCTGAAGCCTGGTTCCCCACCAATCTTATGTGTGATTGGATGGGAGACTCTGCTCTTGAACATCTCAGACAAAAGCAGTGATTGGACATTTTGATTGCTGCCATTACAGCGACAATGGCCCTGACAGCTCTGTAGCTCCAGCAGCCCTCCCTAACTCATTCCGTCCAAACTGTCCAAACCACAAAGTGCTATCTTCAAAATGTTACTTCCAAGCTTTTAATTCAAACCAATATTGATAAGGAAATTTTACTAAGAATAGACACTCTCAAAGCCGAGGTAGGATGGCTTGGTGTGTGACAACAAGCTCTTCCGACATGTCCTAGTCTCAGCTGTGATGGTGGTGCAGTCTACACGTACAAGTCTGGCTTACTATTGGAATAATCTCCTTTTTGCTCTCTTGCAGACTGAAGAGCCCTCTGTACTATTTCAGCAGGCACTGCATGCTAAAGCCATGATAACTTTCCTTCGCCGATTCCAGTATTCTTCCTCTTTTACCCAATCAGTCTTTCCCAAATCCATGTACAAAATAATAAAAGGGGATATGTTAGGGTGTTGACCAGAGGTGTATATGAGGTGGATATACTGAAAGAGGAAATACGCATGGTTAGAGATTAAAAGATAGCCTGAAGGGCTACAGGTGCATTTAGGATCAAAATACATTGCTTTAAGGAATATATTCTCTGACCCTTGTCCTCCCCTTAGTCCAATCAATTATTTAGACTAGCCCTAAAGTCAGTCAGATTGTAGACCACCGTGTCCTTCACCTGTCTTTCCCCATACTCCTCCTGCCCCCTACATGAATTCCTGTGCGGGTGTCCTTTTTTGTCCTTTACCCTTGCTTCCTGGACCTATCAATAAAAAGTCACAGAAGCTTCAGGTGGGGTCTAATTTTTCCTGAGACTCATCATGCTGAGGGACCGTGGGCAAAAGGCTGTCCCTCTGGGCTCTCAGAGGTAAAACTGGACACGGACTCTGAGTAATCTCTCATCCTTTGAGCTGCACCACGGTTGTGAACTGTGACACAGAGGCTGAAAATGTTCAGTTTGTGTGTGCAAGACAAGCTGTTATCTGATTAAAATAGATTGTAACATGTTTTGTGTAAGCTTTGTGATAACCAGAAAACAAAGAGCTGCAGTGTAGGCACAAGTGACAGGGAAAGGAATCAAAATGCATCACAACAGAAAATTATCAAATCACAAAGGTAAGCAGCAAGAGAGGACGAGAAGAATAGAAATATTGCAAAACAGCCAGAGAATAATTAACAAAATCGTGCTAGTATGTCCAAGGTTACCCATCAATAGTAACCGTGGGTAGAAATGAATGAAATTCTCCAATCAAAAGATAGAGTGGCTACATAGAGTTTTAAAAAAATCTGTATACTGCCCACTCCCAAGACACACTTAAGCTATAAGAATTCATTTGAGCTGAAAGCGAAAGGATAGCCAAGGATCTCCTGAGTAAGATATAAAAGCAGATAGCAAGGACAGGAATACTGGTATCTGTCAAAATAGCCTTGAAATCAAAAGTCTCTTGTTGCAAAAGGCTAAAAAAGTGATTACACACAGCACTGGAATAATTAAATACAAAAATAAATATTTATATATACAGAGTCTAATAACAAAGGGCTTTCAATATCTCATTTTCAACCATAAATAGAATCAGACAAAAAATGAACAAGGACATGGTGGGCTTGAATTATACTTTTGACAAAATGGACCTAATATACATACACAAAATTTTTGATCCCACATCAGCAGAATATGCTTTTTTTTCCAGAATACATGGAATATTCTCTAGGGTAGACCATATATGGTATTAGGCAACAAACCAAGTCTTAATAAATTTAAGAATAGTGATAATCTATTTGCGATGTTCCCAGTCACAATGGTAGAAAACTGAAAATCAAGAGATGGAGGAAAGTTGGAATACACACAGATAAGTGGAGATTGAACAATGTGCTAGTGAACAAACAAGAGGCCAGTAAAGAAATCAAAAGAGAAATTTAATCTGGACACAAAAGACAATGGAAACGCAACCTGCCAAAACTTATAGGAAACCACAAAAGCAATTCTAAGAGGAGAATGATAGCAGCAAATGCCTACATAAAACATGAAAAAAGACCCAAATAAATAGTCTAGCATTACGCCTCAAGGAAATACAAAAGGATCGAAGTAAATCCCAAATTATCAGAAGGAAAGGATAAGAAAAATCAGAACAGAAATTAAATAGAAAACGGACAAACCAAAGAATCAATAAGACTAAAAGTTGACTTTAAAAAAAGTAGTGAGCCCTTCGATAGTCTGACTAATGAAAAAGGAGAGAGAAGACTCAAATAAATAAAATAAAGATGAAAGTGGAGAAATTGCAACAGAATCTTTGGAGAGAAAAAATATTAGGAGGCTATTGTGAAGAATTACACACACCAGAGGATAACTTAGAGGAATGAATAAGTTCATGGGAAAATGTAAACCAAGATGATGTCAGCATGAAATGAAAGCTACCGCATTGTGTCACTAGTGTAAAACTTGAAAGAGTTAATTTAAACTCGGAGGTATGATAGACACTGTGAAATGATAGGAAACCACTGAAGAGTAAAGGGCTTCCGGGATGTGGGAAAAGAGAAGGGAAAGAAGGAGAAATTCTGTATGTATGTATATACAGGATAGATAACATGGTTGTTCTTCTGTCTTCTATTTCTATGCTGAAAGAAACTGTCAGTGAGTCTTTGGTTGACCAGTATTGCATGTCTATATCTGTTTTCATGAGAAGCCACTTTGAAGATATCAATATATAATACAACCACCACTGTTAATTCCCTACCACTTTGTTTGTAACTCTGTATTGTCTGTATTGTGCTTGTGATATGTTGTAAAATGTTGTATGTCTGTTAATGTTTCCCTCCTTTTATCTTTAAAATAAATAAATAAAAAAAAAGAAATGAAAGCTAAGTGTCTTCATCTGTTTTCTGATGCTTCAACTGAATGTCACAGACTGGGTGATTTTAAGTAGTGTTTTCACTGGTGGGAGGCTGGGACAGGTAGAAGGACAGTGCTAGCTTTGCCGAGGGTCTTTGCGCTGTGTCATTTCATGGCAGGACATCACGTGAGCACAGGGACACAGAGAGAAAGAAGGGCCACTATATGATGAGCTCAGTGACAGCACCAACCCAGCCAGGAGGGCAGAGCCTCGGCCTCGGTGACCTACGTGCCTCCTGACACTGTTGTTGCATAACCATGTGCCGGCCCAGACTTGGGAGGGGATATTCCGACCTTAGTGAGAAGTAAGCAAATCCTCCCAGGAAAAAGAAGCCAGGACCAGAGGGCTTCACGGTTGAACACCAAACATCCAAAGAATTGTTCTATTCCTTTTAAGCTCTTCTGGAAAGCAGAAGGAATATTTCCAAACATGTTTTACAAGGTCAGCCTCATCCTGACACCTAAGCTAAGCCAAGCTTAGTTTGCGTACTAGAATATTAATGTGGGTGTGTATTTAAGAACACATAAGAACATGCTTTTTGACAGTGAGGTTCCAAGGTGTGGTGGCTCTGCATTGCCTGTGCAATCACAGAGACAAGGGAGAAGAGATTCTTAGTGGTCAGCAGAGCCTGCTGTCCTCTCTCAGTTTTCTAGTTTGTGGTGATCGGGTCGAATGTTTTAAAATAGCTGGAAGGTGAACCTCTGGCTATCTTTATGTCTATTTTTTAAAAGATTTATCTTCCACACGTGTCTTCTGTTTTCCAGGGATAATGTCTCTAAGATGGTCTAACAACCGAGTTCCCCCCTTGTGATGTCCTACAATCATTGCAATTCCTGTATATTCAGTGGGGTCTCTGAAGCACAGTGTATATTTGGCTATGACAATCTTCTGAATTGTTGTGAATTCACAACTTCTGAAGAAATGGCTTGTTTTTCCTGTTTTCATAACCAACTGAGAGAGCTACTCATCTCAGGGGGAAAAAATACATGTTCAATTCTTGTTTGCCTTGTTCTTAACATTTAACAGTGTCTAAGTTCACCTAATTGTTTTGATGTACAGAGTCAAAGAATGAGTTGGTGGATGGGGTGGGATGACTGTCAGGCTTTGAACTCTCTTGCACACCATAGCAGACATCCTGTCCTGGACCGGAAGCCATTCAATACCATCTGGGAGGCCCTGAAGCACAATAAAGATGCCGTGCATCTCCCTGACACACTTCATTTTTCTAACCTGGAGTCCTCTGAAACATGCTCTTACTTGCAATTAATAACTGGTTAACGGCAAACAAATTTGTGGTGGATTTTCTGGTTTTAAAATGTGCTTAAGATGATGAAATCAGGGCTGAATGGCCTGAAAGTCAGAACCAAATGAAGTTAAGCATTGAGAAATGGAGATCTATGCCCTAACCAAGAGCTTCAAAACATTCCCTGGGTCACTTACTTATCCTGCTTACCAAAGTTAAGACCACACTGAGTGCTTGAGATGCAATTGTTCTTGTCTTGGTGCAGCAGGCTGTCGTTCTGATGGCATGGGTCAAGCAGACGTGAAATTGTGCTGTGGTAGCACCCCAGAGAAATGATGGATCTACAAAGAGCATTGCAAGGATTCTCAAGAGAGCCCGGAGCTCGAGTGCAGAGGGGTGGGAGAGACAGCTCTGAGGAAGCCACATTTACAGTGAGCCTTCAACAAGGAGCAGAAGCTGGACAGACAGTGGAGCTCACAGAAGACGAGCTCATGCTGGGAACTAGACAGGGAATGACCCCCTTGACCCCAAAACCCTGCAAGAGGGACAGGATGAGAGAAACATGGGGTGGGAAGATGGGAATCACTCACAGGGCACAGACTGTGCTTTCGAGGGAGAGACACGTAAAATGCAGCCCTATGCCCAGCAATGCTAATAACAGCAATTGAAGAATATTGTTATTAGGTGTTTAAGCTTTGTTAAGCCCTATCCGGGCAGTTGCACACGTATCTCATTTCATCTTTCCCACAATGTATAAGGTAGGATTTATTATTGTTCCATTACATTAATAAGATATGGGTATTAGTGTGTAAACCATGTTCAACTTTAGGTTTATGTGACCAATAACCAATAAATGCATGATTGGAACTAAGGGTTTTATAATCCTAGCGTCATATTATGCATCTACCTTTTGAATTGATTTATGCAGCAGTTTGATGAACCCACTTCTGGTTGGTTTTTCTACAGTAATTCTTTAATCTCTTTTTGAATGGCAAACATTGCTTTTATTTCTTCCTTGAGTGGAGGCTTTTCCAAATATACCTCCCATCCCCACATGATTCTAGCCAGGAAGCCAAAATGAGAGTCTATTTGCTTCCCAATTGGTATAGACTTTTTTTTTTTTTTTTTTTACTACATTTAAGGCAGATGAATGGGCATGACTTAGGATTTTTACTACCCATGTTCTTTGCAATAATTTCATTGAAATATCTGACAGCCTAAGTGATTGAATATCCTGCCCCACATTGGATGAAGTTGAGAAATAACATGTTGACATTCCCTCAGTGCATTGGAAGCCCTTATGGAGACCTCTCTGAAACCTAGTGATGGAGCCCAGGAGATGGTTTTAGGGCCCAGTAGGTCAGGATTGAGATCAAACTCTACCATTCATGGGCAACATGGGCTTCTCATCTGTAAAAGAGAGATACTACAGTAAGGTTGATAAATAAGGATCATATTAGCATCTATCTCAGGATGTGGGGATTAAACAAGATAATGTATATTCATAGCTCAGCCATTGTCAGCCAGTCCTTATCAGTTCATCTTTTAGAGAGATTCAATACCTTAGATTCAACTCTGAAATCAATCCCAAAGGTACATAAATATGATGCATAATATTGTATAATGTGTAATGTTTTACGTTATAGACAGCATAAACTAGTAAATAGTAAAAGTGAATAGCCAATCAAAAATACCAAAATATTAAATGAATCTTTAAAAATTCCAAGAATGGTAACCTTAAAAGAATCATAAGTGGCTAACAATGCGAGGTTTATTGTTATAAACTCAGTGTCTTAGCTACTTTTCTCATTGCTGGGACAAAATACCAGACACGCACAAGGTAGGCTATTTGTTCATAATTTAATCATGTATACTACGCAGTTGTGTGTGGTCCTCTGGGAATTACTATCTGGCACTCCTGCTCTCCAAGCCAAGATTTTAGAATACTGAACTTCTTCCCAGGGGGAAAAAAAAAAACCATGAATTAAAAAAAAAAACCATGAATTTATATTTGAGACAAATCAAATATAAATATAGGTTTATTTTGGAAATTAAGTCAATGTAGATGACTAACTAATATTGGTTTGCTATTAACAGTGTGGCAATAAGTGTGTACAGTGTGTGCAAACAGCACCACTTTAATGCCCACTAGGCATAGGTGTGAGTTGAGAGTGGTATTTACAGGCTGCTGTTCCCGTCTTCAAATGGAAATCTAGAAAAAACACATTAGGCTCTGAAGATACTATATGTCTGTATAAACTGAGGGAACTAGCAGTTGAAAATCAGGGGCATAATTTCGTTTATTATACCTGCAGAGAATCTTGGATAAGATCAGCCTATAGGTTTAGAAAAGTTATCTTTCCACAGCTCGATATTTTCTTACTCTGTCTGTGTCAAAAAAGCCATGGAAAACAATTAAAGTTGACTTAATGCAACACAAGAACAGGTACAGAGAAACCTAGCTACATGTATTGACTAGGTACACAGGTGCATGAAGGCCCTCTTCACATAATCGTTTGTTGGTTTAGGTACAGCACTTGGCCATTATCAGCACGTGTGTTAACAATGAGTGTTTTGTTTATATTAATGAGAAATCTAAAGACCAAGGAAAGCAGATAAAGAGCAGCATGTGTGTAAAGCACATAAGGAAAAGAAGAATGAAGATGGTTAGTCACTCATTTCAAAGAATATTTCTGACAATACACAAAATCTGCAGTGTGCCTGTGGCTAATTTTTACACTCCCTGTCCGTTGCTTTCATACCTCTAGTGACATGAGAAGTGTGTACACTGAAGCTTCTCTTCCTGGAAAGGTAATGCCCTTGTTACTGGTCAGCTGAGGCTTCTTTTGCCCAATTTGAGTAGAAGTTGTTCCTGGACAGAGTACAGCTCTTTTATTTACTATGACAATTCTGGGCGTTCAATGCCCGCCGCGATCATCTCTCAGTGTTATCAGGGCTCTTGGTATCAGCTGTTCTCTGGAGCTCTTCCACCAACTGGACGCGGGGTCTCCACAATGTCTCCCTGGGCATCAACAGGGCTGTGGCCAGCTTGAGGCTCTTGGGGATGCCCTGGCCACCAAGGATGGAAGAAGGAGAAAATAAAGTCTTAAAAGTACTCTGCCTCTTGGGTGGTGTCAGCCCCTTCTTTCCCACCTCATTACTACTAAACAAGAGCGACAATAAAAGATGCTTACTCCACATAAATTCTTCTTTAATTTTAAATTCTCTAACTCTCATTGGTATTTTCTTCTTTTGCTCTCTAGTTGTGTTTAACTGGACTCTACATTCCTGAAAGGACACCATGTCTTCTTCTTGTATAACGTGTGCCTTTTAAGGTTTCCTATTCTAAAGGAAGAGGGGTTGAAGGCAAGGGAGGGAAATGAGGAAAAAAGAAGAATGAAGTTAAATCCTGTACAGGTAAGAATTCCCTACGATGAATGTTATCATTATGTGTATCTAAAATGTATCCATGAAATTAATTTTAAAAAGATTTCTATTCCATTGTTTCATGGTGGATCAACACTTAATATTTGCAGATGGATGAAGAAATACATGAATACATGAACATTTTTTTTTATAATTTCTTTTTTGTCTTTCTTCTTGAGACAGGGTTTCACTACGCAGTTCAGGTTGGCCTTGAATTCACTTTGTAGCCCAGGCTGGTCTTGAACTCGCAGTAATTCTGTTGCCTCAGCCTCCCAAGTGCTGGGATTACAAGTGTGCACTACCCCACCTGGCTTGTGAGTATATTATTAAGCTGTTAAATTCTAAAGTCCCTTGAGGGTAGGAAATGTTTCTTAACTCTGCCAGTTAAACAATGACAAGTGTAGCCAGAAAAAAAGAAATCCCCCCAAACATAAAATGATCTCAGCAAGTATATTGACTTTACCGACTCCAATTACCAAATTACTGAGCCTAGACCCAGGGCCAGGCATTCTTCTCAGACACAAGCCACCCAGTCCCCTTCCCAGTCACGACAAGCAAATCTGTATTGTGCCACAGCAAGTCCTCAATGAAAGTTTGCCAAGTACGGGAAAGTAGTGTGTGTTTTTTAGAAGAAAAGTTTTTAAATTCTGTAAAAGGTTGTATTTGCATCACTTTAGGCAGAAACACTGTAGGGCTTTTGCTTCACATACTACTCCCTTGCTTCCGCAGGCACTCAGCATAATGCTGCTCGTGCTGTTGCGTTTATGCAGCTTAGCGATCAACAGTCTGTTCGGGAGATGTGTTTAACCTGCTTCTTCACCACACGCAGACATTGCCACCCAAAAGCCACAGCTGGGGATGAAAGGCAGAGCCAGGCAAGGAGGAAGGAGAAGGCATTTCCAGTGACTGTTCTTCTCGAGGGCTTAACCAGAAATCAGAACTTCTGCCTGAAAATAAGTACCTACAACCACCTTTCCTTAGGAAAAAGGCTTTACTGTCTGGACTCGGCCCTCAATACACTTTTGTTGAATATTTGTGGCTCATGCGGCTCGGATACTAAACATGGTCAAAAGTGGCATCTGGATTGCATATGTGTCCATGAACGTCCAAATAATTAGCAATCAGCCGTAGCAAAATCTGTTCTTAAAGTGATTTGATTTTCAAGTAAGTATATGTGCGAAAAGGTTTATCATCTGGCATAAATATAAAGATATTTAAGGCTAGTCAACACCAGGAAAAGTGGGGGCTACCTCCAGAAAAGGAAGGCAAAACATTCTTCAAATGGGCACTGGCCTTTTTGGTCACTTAGCCCCAGAAAAAAGAAATCCCCCCAAACATAAAATGATCTCAGCAAGTATATTGGCTTTACCCACTCCAGTTACCAAATTACTGAGCCTAGACCCAAGGCCAATGATCACAGTGCCTCAATGATCACAGGCACTGCAATTCTTCAAAGTTCTGTTTCTCCTGCTAACCCTTCCTTCCCAAGTAACATACTTATGCATTTTTCTGTCCTCAGAATTCAGGGCTATGCCTGGAACCTCTGGAAAATCATTAACTCTTCTTCCAGAATAGAGCAAATGGTGGGAGTTACATCTGCAAATATATTTCTATTCTCCAAGCTTTAGCTCTATGGATTAGAAGCTCAGTGTCAACGCATGCCATGTAGTTACACATAAATTCCTGGTGTGGCAGGTTATAATTGCATGCAGGTAAGGGTGGAGGAAAAAGAATGTTTTGTTTTGATCTCATTTGGTTTTCAGATGCCTTTACAAGACAAAGAAATTGGCTATATTCATTTAAATGTTTCTTTTAGTTACTTCGTGGGGGAGTCAGAGAGTTCATATGTCTGTGAAACTCTGTATTTAAGGAGCTCTCTGTATGCGCCAGAGAAATATGTGCTTCTCCCAAGAGTGCTAGCTTAGAATCTTACATGTTCCAACTGGTAGGCGCTTAGTGACTCCAAAGCAGAGAGAGGCAGAATCTTGAAAACAGAGATGAGGCTCTGTTCATCAACCTTGAACACCACGGGCCAGTGTAAATTCCTGCACCTTCCCTACATTCTTCTTACTGAGCTTTGGTAGATCTTGGGAGACTTTTTTTCTTTTTGTGGTTTGCCTGACAGTGAAGCTGGAGGAGAATCTGCTGTCCACCTCAGTCTGGATTTCTATCCCCAACACTCTGTTTCTTATTTCTGTAGGGCCACAGTTGACTTCAAAGGAGCCTGTGGATGAAAAAGACATACAGCTTGGTGCTATAGAATCCTTTGAACTTTCTCTTAAGAAGGGATTCTCTGGTATTTGTGCACAAAATCTGGTTTTGGGTCATTGAATCATATTAATAAAACAACTTTTTGTGCCCTCCCCAAAGAAATAAACTCCCCTCCCTCACCACATTCCTGACATCTTAAGTGATGTATTTTCTTTTCCCTATCTTTTAATTCCTACTGGACATATAATAGAGAAACAGAAGCAATCTTTACATGTTCACAAATTAGTCAATGACTTTTCACAGACATCAAATTATTCCCAATTGTTATGAATCTGGGAAAAATATGGGAACAAAAAGAACAATTCCCTCCTGTATTCTGAAAGTGTGAAATGGAAGTCATCTTCATTTCACGCCTTGTGTCTTACACAGATATTATTGGTGTAAGCCTGCTGGGCATACTTTTCCTTCATCTACTTTTCCCAGGACTTAATTGATAATCTAAGCTGCAGAGAGAATCTTATCTCTATAGCTGTATCCCAGTGAGTATCTACACTCAGGGCGTCATTATAAATCTCCCTTCAGTAGGATGTGTTCGCTCACAGGCCCAAAGGCATCCTCTTTGCTGATGTGCGTGCTCTTCGATAGACAAAGTCCAACCTTCAGCAGCATAGTTAAATGAACTGCTGGTATATGCTACAAAATATGTCACTTTATTGCCTGCCTGTCCAGAGGTTTTCCTTTTCTCCTACCATATGATTGCTGAAGTTGATTATTTCTAGATAGATTGCTATGAACCATGGTTTGGAAATTTTCTATTAATTACTTAGGGCTGTACCTTATCAGGAATAAAATTGCCACGTTTCCTCTGAGGTGGAAGATGACACAGTTGGCAAAGGATGGCGCCTACTTGATACACATTACCTGGATCTCAGCTGGCTCTCCCCTGCTCCTGGATGATACCAGCCTTCCCCAAGCTGTTCAAATGCAACACGCTGATCTCTCTCAATGTTGGGCCTCTGAGCCCAGCGTGTTGTCTGAGGAGGGTGTTAGCCGATGCGGTTCTTTCTCTCTTCTGGCACTTTAACTGCCACTTAACAAAACAGAAATAAGAAGTTGCATGTGTAGGAGTGTAGCAGCAGCAACAAAGGACTCGCATGACGAGGGACTCGCATAACCAGGCTGCCCTGGCTTGGCAAAGAGTGCCTGGGGCGTAACCTGCTCTTTGGAGAAAGAGGTAATGCAGCATTGCTTCTGTCTGAGGCAGCTCTAATGCCACATCCTCTGCCTGTTGGCTCTGAAACACATTTGCTAATAAAACCATCCCAAGCCAGCCACATGCACAAGACCAGTAAGGATGGGAATAGAAAGGTGTCGCACTAGAAAATATCACCTGGAGAAAAGTTGTGTAGTCACACCAACGGGCTGTCTCAACATTAAGGACCTCTGTTCTTAACAAGAAGAACTCAGATTCATACTCCACATCCACCTGACTCTTGAGTTTTGATACCGAGAGTTCCTAGAAATCTTATTCTTGGGATGAATGCAACCTCCTAACGTGTATTATGGCAAACGGGTAACATTTTAAATGATTGCTAACCCCTGGTTTGGGCAAGGGACATACTTGGTTGGAATTCAAAGGGAAGAAACTTGTGGTTGGGCCACTGTGAGGTTATGCACCAGATGTGCAATGCAATGCAGCCCCAGGAATGACTGCAAGCAGTGGCTGCTGAAGCCAGTGTAAAGCTCCGATGAGCTTGTGCCCACAGTCAATCTGTGTCCAGCAGACAAGAAAGCTGCCACGTGTGTGGAAAGATGGAGAGACAGAAGTTAGCATTACAGAGCACTTCCTGTGTGCCAGGTACTGTTCTACGCTTGTGTGTTGAAGTCCTTTATCCTAAGGACATTGGATGCCATTAATATATGCTTCCATTTGCAGACTCTGAACTTGAGGTAAGATGAGAATAAATAATTTGCTCAAAGTTACAGAGATGGGCAATGGCTGGAGGACCCCAGACCCAGTAGTCTGCTTCCCAAGGAGTCACCAAACGGAACCTGAGCTGCTTTGCTCTACTCTGTGAGGTGTTGCTTTCAGCACCTTCATTCCAGGAAGAAAGCAAAATCGCTTCTAAGGTACTAGGTGGAATTTTAAGGAGCCACTAACACGAATTATGCATATCTGAAACAACTAATCAGAAAGACACCTATCATGTGTTTTGTAGATTGAAAAAAATAAATTTTTGAACTATATATAAAATGATAGCATTTTTTGTACAGTATGAAAACATGTTACAACTAGCAGTA
Organism: Chinchilla lanigera; assembly: GCF_000276665.1. Taxonomy (NCBI): domain Eukaryota; kingdom Metazoa; phylum Chordata; class Mammalia; order Rodentia; family Chinchillidae; genus Chinchilla; species Chinchilla lanigera. The sequence continues at coordinate 711,941 of NW_004955474.1, read as the reverse complement.
AAAGCCCTTCATCCATGTCCAGGTAACAGTAGGCAACCCTGGACTGCCACCCACCAACTTTGTGTGGTTAGTTCTGGATGTGTGTAACAGGAGAGGTGAGGGAAGGAAGCTCTGCTTCGACTCTGCAGTGCTTTGTATTATTTTATTTTTCTTTGCATGAGCATTTTCTTCCTAGATTCAAGTCAAAAAATGTAAACATATTTAAAGAAAGCCCCTGTGAAGTGAGATTTCTGTTCCTCAGGCCCCTCTGGAGTCCTCCGAAGAGCCTGAATCTGCTCTGATGATGGCCTAGATGTCTCCCCAAACCTTCAGCCCCACAGGTACCCTCTCCATGCTGCTTGTCCAGCTCCAGCCTCCTTGGTAACTTTGGAGTGGGATAAAGAGCGGATGTTCCACACCAACAGCAGCCAGCACCAGGTAGAAATATGGTTTCTAAAGACTCTGCAGTACTCGGGTTTCAGTGGTGATGCTGAGGGTCCTTTGCATCAGGACATCCTCAGACCTCAGCCTCAGCTAAGGGGCTACTCAAGAAAGGGCCCTGGAGCATGCAGAGGAGCCAGCTGAGCCACATCTGCTGGAGGGCCCATGCCCACCTCTTTCTGAATCCCAGTCTGGTGACCTTGAGTGGGCAGAGAGAAGGCAGCTGTGATGGATACACGGAGTCACATGTAAATCAAGCCTTCCAGTTTGTGGTCCAACATGAGTCTGTACACAGCAACCCTCGAGGGGCTCTAGATCCTGAGCATAGGAGTTTTGCCCACTCTCCAAAGGCAGCAAGACCACACTGCCTCCCTAGAGGGACTCAGAAGGCTGGGCCTCCTCTCCAGCGGGAAGCAGCCATTACAGAGCAGATGATGAAACCCTGGGGGATGCTGTCCCTGGAGACAGGCATTGCTTGCCAGAGGCCTGGAGAGTCACCAGAGGGACCGCTAGTCTGATTGGCTTGTAGTCCCCTCTGTCATGACTTAAGAGTTCCTATCCTCTGAGAAAAGAAAGACAAATGTCCCTTGCCATGATGCTCGTGGGAATGAACTTGAGGGAGAAGAACCCACCAGGACAACCCACCCAGTACAGAAGAACCAGCCCTGCACGCTCCTCTCTGCAGGCCCAAGCCCTGCCTGTCCTAAGGTCCTGATGCCCGGAGCAGAAGTCTCATTCTGAACATGCTCTCCTCTGCTTTTACCCCTCTGAGTTCCTCGGCGGCTGTGGAGACCTAGCAGGCCTCCCGTGTAAAGAGGTGTGTTTATCTCCAACAGTAATACTCTCTGCCACTTTATCCTCACCTTGAGTATTTAAAGACAAGTAAACAACTTTAAAACTGGCAGGACAGCACCGTAGCAGCAGTGCTTCTGGCCAAACCTGCCTGGGAGCCCAGCTAGAGGGTTCCAGCTTCACAACACCTCGCTGCCTGGCACCCTGAGCTTGCCTCCAGCAGTCTGGATATCTTGATCCCCAGCCAGACAGTCTGAGAAAGTGTGACACCTCTCTGGATCACCAAGGCAGATACAGCCAGACTGACCCAGCCTGTGAGGAAAAGGACCTCAAATTACCCTGCTAAGCACATGCTCTGCAGGGAGATAAACAACACGACATGCTAGGAGTCTTATCCAAGATCACAACAGGAGTAGCAGAGTATCAGGAGGGTCTAGGACTCTCCCACTCCAGAGCCTGTGCTTCTGATCACTCTTGAGGCTATGACTGTTGAGACTGTCAGCTGGAGAAGCTTCCATCTCCATTTCTGGGAACCCAGGGGTATTGTCCCCATCAGTTCTGAAATATCGCTGTGATCCTCACATTGCTGTCATGGCCTATCTTCTCATTAAAATCACCTGTCTCCTTACTTCCATCTGTGTCCCGCCATCACATATATTTCCAAAGCCGAAATGAGATCTTTATTTCTATCCTCAGCAGCAAATGGCTTAGCACCCTGTGTACTTGGTAGGTGCCACGTAAATATGTATTGAAGGGAACTGAATCAGTGTGACTTCCGGTTGATTTTCATAGCAGCGGTTCTCAGTTCCATGTGCATGAGAGCAACTGGAAAGTTTATTAAAATACAGCTGCCTGGAATGCTGATTCCACTGGTCTAGAGAAGGTGACAAGGGCTCGTATTTTCAACTTGCCAAGAAGAGATCCTGAAGATGATCCACTCACATTCTCTTTCCCAGTCTCTCTTCTAATGAAGCACAAGCCTGAGACAGTTGGCAAAGAGCAGAGTGGCCCTGAGTTGGAAAAGCATGACAAAGCATGACAAAGAACGCTGGTCCACACAGGGTAGGGCCCTCACCTCCTGAACAAAGTCTCAGTTTGATTAGCAGAGATCGTAACTCAAAGGCACAAACACTGACAGCGGGAGGGTTGTAGTTCCGGAAGAGCCGACCTCACCAAGCTGGCTTCGGTCCCCAGGCTGAAGTGAAGTTCTCTAGTGGTGGAAAAGGATGGACAAACAATGGCTCTGTCAACTGCACTGGATGGAGAAACCATGGATTTACAGAGCAGATTGGTATTTTAGAAAGAAAACAGAGCGTGAAGGGATACTCCTGACTCCACAGACAATCCAAGCGCGGTATGCTCAATTAGTTAATGTTTGCAAAGTGCTTTGATCTTGCAAAGCAGTGAGATAATCCCAGGCCCTGTTTACCAAGTACTTTTTTCTCCAAGGGCTCAAAGTGACAGACAGGCAAGGAGCCAGTTCCCAGCTTGCCAGTTCAGAGGAGCAGACAGGTCACTGGGGGAGCGCTAGTCCGCTGGGAGCCGCATGGAGGCGGGTCCTGGGTGTTGGGATGGCCCAGGTGGGGGAGGTCGCAGATGCTGTCAGGATCCAGACACTCTCAGGTTCTGCTGTCAGCCGTGCAGGGTGCCATCATGGCATTTATAATGCTGCAATGTGGAGCCCACGTGGCTCCTGTCTGCCTTCTGCCCCAGACGGGCAGTTCTACTGGGCCAGCTCCCAGTCTTAAGTCCGCAGCTCCCCTCTCCCTTGCCAGCCGCACAAGGGTTCTTTCTGTTTCTGGAGCACACAGCTGTTCATCCTTTTCTGTACCGAATGACACCGCAGCTGCCTTCTCTCTGGCAGTCATAGTAGAGGCAAGGTGCTGATAAATTAGGAGAAAAACTGATCTGAGCCAGAACTCAAACCTGCTCTCTCCCTAAGGCATTTTGGCTTAAAACAGCTGTGCTGTCAACTCCTTCTTTGGGGGATGCTGGTCGTTGTTATCTACGTCTGTCCCTCCTTAGTCCCTCTTGATCATATTACAGTTGATTCTTCATATTCTCAGATTCAACATCCACATTCCACCACATGAGCATCAGCCAATAAATGGATAAAGAAGATGTGGTTTGATTATACAGTGGAGTATTACTCAGCCATAAAGAAGGATAAGCTTGAGACATTGATAGGTAAATGGATGCACCTTGAGACCGTGCTCTTACATGAAATAAATCGAACACATGCATGTAAATATAGCATTGTTTCTCTGGATGTGTGTAATAGGAGATGCAAAGGAGGGAAGGATTGCTTTACTTCTCAGATATGAGAAACTGAAAGTGTAAATAAGGACCAGAACATGTATCCTGGATATTATGAAATAGGAAGAAAATGCTCAGTTGGGAAGGGATCTGGGGGCAGGGGAGAAAGGAAGGGAAAAGAAAAAAGGAGAGAGAAAAGAGGGAGTAATGGAAACAAAACTTTTGTGACTGAGGAGGGGAGGAGGGATTGAAGGTAAGATAAGGGGGTAAGGAGAAAAGAGAAACAGAGAAGTCATGCATAGGTACAAGGTCCCTATGATGGCAATGATCATTATGTATATTTAAAATGCACCAATAAACTTAATTTTTAAAAAAAGAAAATACATGAGAAAAATCTTTGCATCTGTATGGAGGATGTGCAGGCTTTTTCGCCTCATTATCCCATAAGCATCCTAAGAACTATTTCCTGGACGTCTGAGTTGTGTTCAGTACTGCGAGTGGTCTTGGGGTGACTTCCGGGGTGGGGCAGGGCAGGTGCAGGTTTTACGCAAACACAGTGCCGTTTATAGAAAGGAGGTGAGCGTCTGCAGGGTTCAGTCTCCGCAGAGACTGAAAGTTTGTGATGTTACCGTTGTTCTATCCTCTTCACTGATTCTCTTAATGTCTAGTTTTCATTTCATGTGACTCAGTTTTCACATTATCTTATCATTTTGAGTGGAGTTTTTCCTTCAGACTTTGTAAGCTTCTTTGTCTGCTTCGGTCACCATTATTAATGCAGCGCCTGGGAGGCTTTGAGAGGTCCAGAAAGGGTTGTTGATGGAGATATGTATTGTTTCATGAAAGGAAGAGCAAACATACGCAAGACTTGCGGTGAGGCCTGGTGCTTCAGGATGCAGTCCTCGCCCTCTGAAGGCCTATTCGGGCCTTTTGTTTACAAACTGTGACAGCAGGGATTGGTACAGTTTAATAATGTCACATGGATGTTTATGTACTATCCAGTCATTTACCATACACTTACAAAGCACTTTCACAATCTTTTCAGAAAAATATTTATATTTCTGCTTAAGTATTAATAACTCAAATGCTCCAAATAGAGACGGACAATTAAGGGAAATGAAGTGAGCTTGTTAGGACTCTGCGATGTTCTTGAACAACTCACTAAGCGGGGCTCAGACCAATGACTGCTGTGAGAAAATAGGACTACTTTTGCCAGATCTTTCTATATATAACAAATGACCAACATTTTAAAATGTTTTGCAAACTCCCTCAGTTTTCAAATGTTGGCATAACCAAGTCTTCAAACAAAACAGTTCTATAGACAAAACTCAGCCATCAGACCATGACTTTGCCACTGCTGGTACAAGTTAGTGATCTTTTACTCTCTGCTGTGCTCTTCTTTTTATCTTTCTGCTGCTTTTCCCTGGCCCAGGCTGTCAGATTCTTCCATCGACATTGTCCCAAACTGCCTGGGTTGAATTACTGCCCCCAGCCCCTCCCTGACAGGCCCCGCACTGTGTTAGCAATGTTAGCCACCTCTCTTTTTGTCATTTCTCTGCTCTGAATGTGTCAATTATTTATCTCCACATGCTCGGCTGTGAGGCCATGGGCAAGTTATTTCACATAATTTTCTCCTCAGTAAAAACGAGTGTATCAACAGTGCACAGCTCACCTTTCTGTGAAGGTCTCAGGAGCTGAATAATACATATAAGGAGGTGGATGTGGTTCATGGGATCGCCAAAGTAGAGACTCACCCAGTGGTAGCTTCTTCTTAATAATAATTCTGGTTATTGTTTTAAGCCAAAATGCCTTAGCGAGAGAGCAGGCTTGAGTTCTGGCTCAGGCCAGCTTTCTCTCCTAATTTGTCAGCACCTTGCCTCTACTGGACTTTCCCTTCGTCGATACTTTTCCAAATCCCAAACAGATTCAAGTTCTCCCACATCAGTGACTGCCGTACTTCTTGTTGAAAGTTTAATGAGGATGAAGTGCCTGATGATGTTGACTTTTATAGCTCTTGATTTCCTCTTTCCCTTCTAGATTTCTTCAGTTCTCCATGTGACTTTCCTAGCACTCACCATGATCCCCATTCTATCATATTTCTTACGCTCTTGTCTTTGTTCGTAGCTGAGCTGCTGTGGTGGGAGAGATCTTGGAGTCTGAGCATGATGCAGAGCATCTATTGCTCCTTTCCTGTGTGGATTCCCTCTGTCTACTGGGCGCTCCCAATGAAAACGATAGCCTGGAGAAAAGCAGTGATGAGAGCAACCCCCTCAGTATGATCTGACTGTGCAGTGTTCCTGGGGAGGCAGGGGGCATTAGCAGAAATGTGTGCACGTCAAGAGGCAGAATAACAGTCGAGCCAGTTTCTTTCCATGTCCCAGCTATTCTGGGAAAAAAGAAAAGCAGGTGCATATACGAACTGCAAAGCAAAAACAGCGCAACTTCATTGATGCTGTATGCCAGCGAGCACTATTCTATTTGCATTGGAAGCCAGAATTGCACAGTATAAAGATGAATGGTAAAATTCAAGCTAATAGCAGCAAATTTACTTAGGAGGATATTTAATCACGCTGTGAAAGCTCAAAAGAAAGACAGAAGAAATAACATGGTTTTGGTTTAGGTCTCTTAGTGGAACTGTCTGCTTGTTTTCTGAATAAGCATGCCTCTTTCACTTTCAGGGACTCCACAAATTACACAGCCCCTGATAAGCATTAATGCTCATGTGACTCTGTATAGGACTTACTATTTTGGTTACATATGCATTTTGGATTTGTATTCTTGTGATATTAACTCATTTGGCTGGGCAAGGATTGGGGTAAAATTTCAGAGCAAATTGGGCTCATTTCTTGGTTCTAGAAGAAAAAAGTTGAAGTATGGTTCTTGTTTCACTTTGTTTTATTTAGAGAAAACAATGAGTCTAATTGTTTCTTTTCCCATCCTTTCTGTCACATTTATGGTCAAGAGTTTGTTGCCGTGGTCCACCCCTCATGGCAGCCAGCCCTTCACCAGTGCAGCTCGTGGACCTGGGACTGTGTGCTGTCCTCCGGATGAGCACACAGTCCCAGGACGATGACTGGGTCACAGCCAAACCTGCTGGCCCTGGGTGACCCCTGGCTGAGGGTGATGCTGGCTGCAAAGATGCCCCATTACAGAAAGCATGGCACCCAGGATCTCTCTCCTGATTCTCTGTCCTTCCTCTCCAGTAACACTGTGAGCAGCCCCATGAGTGCCATTTTACTTCTGCATGGTACGCCTCCCGCCTGGGTGTGCCCGGCCATGCCCATGGCACCCAGGCACAGGAGCCCAACCTGTGTGATGCCATGTGTCCTACAACATCATGGCAATGAACTTGGTGCACTCTTCTAAAGCCACACCTCCCCCTGGCAAAGACAAGGACCCAGGGCCATGAACAGAGATGCAAGCTGAGGCGGGTCAGATGAGGGCACCTTGCCCTGTTTTAATAACTTGTCAACAACTTGAGCAAGGGAATTGCAGAACATTTTAGTTGGCAAGGTAAAGAGATCAACCTAAGCTGTCAGGTTGCCCAGACTGAAGGCAGCCTTAATTGCCTATATAAAACTGGAAAGATCACAGGATCTTTTCTCTCCTCTCCCTGTCACACTCTCCACCTCCCGACCCCAGTTTTGGGAATGCACTTCCTTCTGCAGCAACTCCTCAGTCTCATATCATTGATGCAAGCATCCTATATGGCACTAGTAAGCTTAGGTAGGTGCACAAGGCCCCAGTAGGAGTGTGGCTGTGTAACTTTTAAAAGATTCTTTCATGATTCACTCCAGACAGTGTGGGAATATGCCACCCGGCTGGTAAACACCACCATGACAAAATTTCTAGGGAGGTATGGAAGGGCCTTGAATATTTCTCCATGTCCTATTAAAATAACAATCCTGGTAAGACACCTTGGAAGGTTTCTGGGTAGACACGCTAAGGATAATTCCTTACATTGATTCAGTATTACTATTCTAGCCCAGACTTGTCTTGGAAAGCCATTTGCAAAGAGGAACTTCCAGGCATGCTTAGGTGCTAAATAAGGAACAGTATTCTGATTCCAGGAGCCAGATTATCTTAACCACACAGAGAGAGCTAAGGATGGAAGCCTGGTCTTGAGGGAACAATGTAATGCTCTTCCTGCTACCTTTAAGCTGCTGTCCAGGTGGGAAGAAGGTGTAGAATAACAGGGTGGATGCCCGAAGTGACATTGGAACACACTACCAGGATTCTATCTCGTCCCACTGTAGGTTTCCAGACAGATAATGAGTATGCAGGAATAGATACTCACTTAATGAAAATCAGATAATAAGAACATCGTGTGTTTCAGCAGGAAAATGATACGATCAGTGATTTGTTCCAGAATTATTAATCAGGCAATTTTATGAAAGATTAATGAGGGAAAGAAATGAGGAACAATCTTACTGTGAGTTCACTGGAAGACTTTGCAACACTTTGAGCAAGAGATAGCAATCGGAATTTAAAAAAAAAAAAAAAGAAATCCATGCATAGAAGCTGTTTCATTCAGGTAGGTTTAGCTTTATTTGACACTCAGTAAAAAAGTAGAAAAGAGAGGTATATGTTTTATGGGAGAAACAGAAACCAGTGCCCACAGTCTTAGAGGAAAGGTGATGTCTTTTTTTTTTTTTTACAAAACACTAGTGGAGATGCTATCCTGGCATTGAGCTGTCAAAAGTGATTAGAGGGAGATGGTGACCCCTAAGAGGAGATGGCCCGAGGCTGAGGTGAGCTGGGAAATGCAAGAGGAGAGGCCACCCTGAAGAAAAAGATGTGGGGAAGTGGGGAGGGTCATGGCATTTTCAAAGATGGTACAGTTATAAAATGTTTAAAATAAATATTCATAAATCCTGCATGCAGGGAATAAGTTTCCTAGGAAAACATCAAAACAAGGACAGGGGAGTGAGAAGGAAAACCTAGAAGATTTATAAGCTATTTCAGAAGGATCTGGTTTAGTCTCAAAGCTTGAGGTGGGAAATGAAGGTTGTCTGTGTGGAAGAAAATGGGTTGGAAGAGGAGTTGGAGAAGTATTCAGTCTTGGCTTCTCTGCTCAGCTCCAACTGGGAACTCAAGCCCACCAGGGTTTGCGGTCTGAGGGAGCTTGGCCTTTCTCTGAAAGTGAGCAGTGGATCTGTTTTTCTTGTCCTTCAAAGTGTTAGGGGATCATCCAGTCTTCCTGCCCTGCCACTGATCAGCAAGCAGTCTTTCTTTCTGTCTGACCATACTTTCCTGGGGCTCATCTGCTAACCTGACCTTAGCCCAGGTACTTGCTTCCCTGTCTCCTCAAGAGAAATGGATTCAGTGGGCCTCCTAACCTCTGCTTCTGTTGTCTCCACTGTCATCTCAAACCAACACCTCCCTGCGTACATGGCCAAAACTTCACCTGCTGCTCAGAGCAGTACGTGTTCCCAAGTTTCACAGGCCCCTGAACCCTTCCCACAGACAGAAGGCACAGGAGCACTGAGACAGGGCCTGGAGCTGGACAGAAGCTTCTCCAAGAAGCTGTGCCCGCTGCTTCCTACGGTCAGAACCTTGTCCTTTCCGCTCATGGCAACTTCCTTTCTTCTGAGTCTCTTCTCCCCAACTGCATTGCTGCATGCCTTCGTCGTAGCTCTGATCCCAAAAGATCAGACAACGAGGAGTACAGCAGCTTGATCCAGACAACCCAGGTGTGCATCGGTCTGTAATTCACAAAAGGCCTAGGAATTTGGAAGGAAGTGCTCGAACTAAGTCTGCAAGTGGAGTGCACTAAGAAGAAAAGTTTCCAAACTGAGGGCAGCCTGAAAGTCCAAGGGGAGGAAGTAAGCTTCAGGCCTCTCCTGATTGGAAAAGACAGTCTCATTCCCTAACCTACTCAGACAACATGAGATTATGTTGCACGTAACCACCTTGAGCCCTGGGATTCTGTCAGTGGTGGTGATTTTCTGGGCAGACATGCCAGGGATACTGGGAAACAGGAACCTGGGATAAGGCCACTGAACCATCCCAGCAGTAGAACTTCTGCTGAGGAGAAACGTCCCAGCCACCCCAGGAGCTGCTCAGAGGATGCCAAGTCAATAGTGCCAGGGCAAACAGTGGTGAGAACTTGGCATGGGAACCAGAGGGGGCTGCTTGACCCCTGGATCAATGTCTCATACAAGTTGTCCAATGCCAGGGGCCACACCTCTAAGAAAATTAACTAGAACATGAAGAGGCCCAGCCAAGTTGGTGGAGAGAAGTTGAGAAGTTTTCAGCTTTTTCTTTTCTAAAGAGAGTTTGACACTCTTTATGGTTTGGAGGCATTTCCTGTGAACTAAACTAGTACCAACCTGGGGCTAGAACCAGGCTGTTTGATGCTTTGCTCATGGTTTCCCTTACACAACTACTAACGGCGTGTGTTCTGGATTTAGACTGCCAGGTACAGTACCTGCATTACCATGAAGGCTTGTCATGGTACCTTGCTCAAATTCTTCAAGTTCTCCATAGCGAAATTTTTCTCACCTACAGAGGGGAAAAATCATACCAACTCTTGAGATTATAATGAAGATAAAGTAAAACAATACATGTAATGCACTTAAGGGAGTGCCTGGCCCGTGGTGTATTCTCCACCCCTGTACCTCTCTTTATTATTCTAAGCTGTAGACAAGCAAGAAAGTTGTCATATCTGATTTAAGCTGGCTTCTTTAGAGCAAATTCAATTCAATCCCATATGTCCTTAGTATTACTTATTTATATCAATGCATAGTGACACACTCAGTAGTACCTCTTATTGCGACACTTGCTCAGACTATTTTGTCTGAAGCTTTGGTCAATGTGTGCTGGGCATAACACAGCATGGCAAGCTCTAGTAGTAGCGTGTATGTTTGGTGTGAGGTAACGTGTTCACCGAATGCTTCCAAACATAATTAATTTTTAAAACTTATACTCTTTTCAGGGTAACTCAGGGTATAAATTTAAATTTCAATGGAGAATAACACTGGTGAGATTTCCGAGCTATTTCAGCCCTCCCTTTTATCATCTTATTAGACTAAGAGCATTTATTTCATAGATGCAATTTAAAGATTACACAAGCTAATTCATTTAAAACTTGAGAACATTACCTGGCTTATAGAAAGAGCTCAAAAAATTCACTGTTATCATTCTATTAAGTTGGGCTTTAAGCATCCCAGCTTGCAACTCAGGAATGGCTGCTAAAATCAGAATGAGCTGTCTCTTTGAAGACAGCTTCCCTCAGATCATCTGGACACTATCCTTCATCAAATGGAAGTGGGGAAGCCATTTCTGCCTTATGCCTATGGTCCAGCCGGAAGTGAACACGATCACGTGTTAGAATGTGCTATTGAATTAAGGTCTGTATATTCCTTTATTGATCACAGAAAATGAGCTGGATTTGGTGGGGATTGAACTGGGCTTGGGATCATTACCCAAAAGCTCCTTCTCAAGTCACAGCCCAGGTTCTCTGCGACCCATTGGCCTTTCTCTACCTTTGTCTGTTACCTCATGTAATAGACCCATCCATCCGATCAGAAAGAGGGAGAGTTTCATCTGACCCTCTTTTTCAATACACACTACCATTTACACTACTTGTCTCTGTGCATTGGGTCATTGTGCAGCTAAGTAATCTGGACATGAGGGAGAAACACTTGCTATAATTTGTGGTAAAAGTTTAACTCATGCAAATGGTCATGAGCATCAATAATTTCACTAACAAAAGTAATCAACAGATGTGCTACTAAAACCACAGTGAATGGGCATATGCCAACAGGTGCATGTATATTTGTGTTTAAAATTTGTACCAGTTGCTTCCTGTTCACCAGCATGTAGTGTTTTGCTACTGATATACCTGTTAACTATGAATGCTTAAGTAATACATGCACCTGCACCATGCCAAGAGAGATGACTGCCTATAGGAAGAGATCTGCTGATGTGGACAGCAATGTCTTCCACTGTATGCTGCTCTGGGGGCTCTGGTGCGACCTTCTGACCACTGTCTGGTGGAGACGGAAACTCCTCCTCCTCCCCGGGAGCTTCCCTGTTCCCTGCCTTGCACATCTGCCTGAGCAGTGATCTTCACACAATCAGTGAATGACCATTGGCCTTGGATCTTGCTGAAATGCAGATTGAGATGCAGCAGATCTGGGGGAGGCCTGAGATTCTGAGTCCCTGACAGTACCTCAGGGGTCATGGGCACAGACTGAGTAGCAGGCTCTGCAGTTGGTTTATAGTTGATGTTTGGCTCGAGCTGCTTGAATTTTCTCTCAGCCCATCTCTTCCTGCTAGTCTATCCCTTTCCCTACACTCCTCTCTCCTTACCTCCTTCTCTCCATAACTCCCTCCACCCCATCCTTACTGCTGGTTCCATCATTTCAGATAAATCCCAGAGCTCCAGTCCCATCTCTTATTTCTTCCTCAGAATGGGCGTGTGCCGGACGCCACAGGCACTGTCTGCATTTAAATTGGAAGCTTTACCCCATCAGGGTGAGACTGTGGCTCTACACAGCTTTGGCTGTGTGTGGAAAGTAATCTAACTAATAGCTGGGCCCTCCCCAAACAAGTTCAAACAGTTCTCCTTTCCCTCCTACAGCCTTTCCTCCCCAGGGAGGTATGTTGACTGTCAGTGATTCCCCCAGACCAGTTCAGTGAACTTGCAGAAGGGGTCAGGCTCCCGAGGCATCATCATTCTTAAGAAAAGACTGGCGGAGAGGAGAGTAAGCTATGAAGATGGGTGGGTTTGACTCATTTTTGTGCTACTTGGTACAGGGTAAGTAGTACTTCCATTCACAAATTTAATTCTGTCCATGACTAGGGACACAAATTGAACTGGAAGGGAACTTCACCAATATCCCCAGAAGGTCAACATTGAACCTAACTACTGACTTTGATTTGGTTGTCCTCCAACTTGGCTTCTGGCCAGGTATGCCAGCAGAACTCCTTGGGAAAGCTGACCTCCAGAATGACTGGAGCCACATCTCCATCTCCTTTTCCAGCCCTCCCCAGTTTTTGCTATTTTTCACTCTTAACATATGCCAGTAAAGGTTGGCTACCCTTACAACTTTCAAACAATCTCCCTACTGACTATGTACCAAAGAAAGTGAAGCCAGTATGTCACAGAAGTACTAGGCAGAGCGCTCATCACAATCAAGATATGGACTCAACCCAAGAACCCACCAACAGAAGCATAGATACGAGGTGAGCCCTACACTCAATGGAATGCTACATAGCCTGTAAAAAGTAGGAAGTCCTGTCATTTGTGACAGGTATACACTTTGAGGACAGTATAATAAATGAAGTAAACCAAGCACAGAAAGACAAATGTCACTTGATCCCACTTATATGTGGGATCAGAGAAGATAATCTCATTAGAGGAAGATTATGCCAGTTGCTCTCAGAGGCTGAGCTGTGTGAGGACTGGCTCAGTGGGACATTGGTGAAAGAATAAAAAATTTCAATTAGATGCAGGAGGAATAAATTCCAGACATCAGTTGGACGACAAGGTGACCATAGCTAATGATAATGAATTGTATTCTTTCAAATCACTAAGAGAGTAGACTTCAGGTGTTCTCCTCACCAAGAAGAGAAAAAAGGTATGCATTTGAGGTCTTGCATATGTTAGCTCAATCCAGCCATTCCACTATGTATGTACTTCCAAATTACATTACATATGATAAATATAGACAATTTTGTTTGTTAAAAGTAAATCAATAAAGAAAAAGAACAAGTTAGAAAACATGACATTTATTCTGTGTTGTTATGGGAGCCTGAGTAAATAATGCTACTTTGGATATTCAGTGAGTTCTGATCAGAGGCTGGACCTCAGAGATATTACATTGTTGAGTGTCTGTATTATATTGTCTTCTTATTAACGCTGTTTGTTTTCTCTTTGGAATGTGGGGAGTTACTTCCGATCACCTTGATGTTTTTGTGGCTTTTCTTAAAGCTCTGTTTGGATAAGTAGAGATTAATAGTTAGCGGGAAGACACTGTTCTTCTGAATCAGCTCTGGATGTCCCCAGCCAGTGGGATCTCTCCCCAGTGATCACTCCACAATAAAAGGTAAGAATTCTAGCAGCTCTTAGCCTCACTGGAACTCTGAGAGTCGTTCCACTCAAAGATGTCCAGTTCTTTTCCTGTAACTTTGCTTTAGTTACCCATAGATTAATGTGGGACCAAAGCCTTGGGACACTCTCACATGGATTTCAGGAATTCCTGATCTGTACATCTTACAAACCCAGTGGCACTCTGTCCTGTGAGTCTCAGTTGTCACAGTCATTCTACCTTAAATTCCTGTCTCCTCAACTTCCTGTGACCTTCACGCTTGTGGTGGATTAGCAATGGGTGGTCAACTTGTAACACTCAGCTGAAAGGAACCAGCATGGTGTTGGGTGTGGGAGGCCCACCTGAGGATTGTTGCTAATAAAATAAAAAAGAGAACTGAAAAAATAAAGTGAGGTGCTGTTAGGGGGCTGTTGATTATCCTGGAGGAGCCTGTCGTGCTGGCTTTCCTGATATTAGTGTGGCTGTTTTCATCATCGAAGGAGCTCAGGACCTTGCTGTCATGGAGAATGGCCACAGTTCACTTTGGGGTGGCTCTAGTCCTTATTTTGAGCATTGCTTCCTGATTGTGGAGGGGAAGATGGTGCACTATTCGATGTCCTGGAGAAGCGTGTCACACTGGCTTTCCTGATATGGACTCAGCTGTTCTCATCAGTGTAGGAGCTTAGGACCTTGTCACTGAGGATGGCTGTGGTACTTTTTGGGGGAGCTCTGGTTCTTTGAGCATCGCTTCCTGGCTCCAGTTTGGATCCCTCAACCTGCAGGTATAGATCTTTCATCCCACTGGCACAGACTTTCTAGCTCCCACCACTGACCTTGGGGCCTTCCCAGAGCAGATCCATGAAACAGGCCTGCGTGAGACATTGTCTTGGGCTTTTGGCCTCTATTTGGACTCATGAGGGGCATTATTATGGGCTCTAGGTCTTCAGCCGGACTCATGCAGGACATTGCCATGGGATCTAGACCTTCAGCTGGATTTTTTGCGTCTTTAGTATGTGGACGGATTTCCTGCACTCTCTTTGTATATGACTTCTCTGGTGACTATTATAAAGTAATCCTATAAACCATGTGTCCTGTATTAAATTGCTCCTCTTGCAAGCCCTGACTACAACAGCACTGTCACACTTTTCCCCTTTTGGTGCCAGGATCTGCACATGGCTCCATACGGAGCTCCTTGGCAGTGAAGTCCTCTTCCTGCATTCTGCATTTTTCTTCTTCAAGGAGCACAGCTCTGTTCTGTCAAAGTCATTCTCCACCCCTCCTTCTCCTCTTCCTCATTTTTTTCATTCTCCTTCTCCTTTACATTTTCATTTTTTTTTCTGGTTCTATACTTGTTAACAGCAGGAGAGTAAGTTCAATACTAGTTGCTAGATTCACACCTGTGAGCAAGATTTACACTATAAGTCAGTTCAAAAGAAAAGTTAATTCTGCTATGGAAGATTCTGCCAATCCAGAACACAAAGGATGACCCTTCCAAGTAACAATGTCTTGCTTTTGTTTTTCTGTGATTGTATTGCTTATGCAGAATATGTTCCTTAGTCTTATAAACTACATCAATGGAGAGGTTCTGTGATTTATAAAAGACCGAATTACCACCTATTCATCCACTTCCCACATTATCAATCTTCCTATACCCAGATATTTTAAACATGTAACACAAATGATGACATACTGGTCAGCTTGAGTGTCTGTTGGGTATCTACTTAAGTAGCTGAGGACTGCTTAAAATGAGAGGGTTGAGCTCCACTGTACTAGGAACAAGGTTTCCAGCAGGCAACACTAACTCAAGTGCTTAAATTCAACGTATTTGCATAGAAATAAAAATAGTCTCTAATGTACCTGATGCTGTGCTTTTATCCTTTTGCTTATATCATGCAGGTCCACAATCCCTGACAGTGTGGGGGTGGCTCTCCCCATTGGATGATCAGTTCTTCAGTGGCAGTCTTATAATCCCATTCCAACAGCATCTACCTAGAGATAGCTTCAGATCGCATAGTCTGAGGCTCAATTTAATCGGAATTGACTTAGGGAGCCTCATCGCCAGCCTTTGTCCCTTCATGGAATGAGTTGTGTTCCTGCAATGACCCTTGGGAGGAGGGTGCAATAGGCAGGCTACCAAGTCACCTAAGTTACAGGTGACATTTGGCTAAGAAAAGCACCTAAAAATTCATTTGTCACTGGCTGCAGGCCAGAACTCTTTCAATTAATGGATGAAATGTTTAATGGCCAATCACGAGGGGCATGAAGGGGTCTGCATTTCTGTAGGCAGCATAGTCATTAGGTGAAATGGACCCTGGAGAAAGCCATTGACAATGCCATCTCATCCTCTAGAAGTAGGGATCATGAGGCATGCAGTGCCGTATTGTACAGTATACGCACTGATACGTCCATTATCAAGTGGGTCTATATTTCCACTAACTGGGATGTGTACCAGCTGCATGCATGTGCCTGTATGAATGCTAATCTCATATAGTAGAAAATGCCATTGAAGAAACATATCTGTGCGTGCATCATGACTGTTTTTTACTCTGGATTACGTCCACTTATTTCTTAACAGTGAAGCATGGAATATAAGTACATCCCTGTATTCTGGAGATGTGAAGAAGCGATTCTTTGTGCTGTTGGAAGTGTGCAGAGCAAGTCATGAGAAATCACGGGAATGGCAAGCAACCCAAATGTCAGGGAGCCACACTCCACGCTTGGGCAGGCTTTGAACAAAGGCCCTGGGAGTTTCTGCTAATGGGTTATTTATCCATTCTTGCTTTGCCTTCCCAATTTGTTTGGTATATCTTCCTTCTAGGTAAGGAGGATTCCTACATTCTTTCATTTTCCCCACAGGATTCTTATTTTGTAGCCTGGACTCCTGCCTTTCTCCCCATTACAGGCAGAGAGCAGATGTTCACCCTGCTGACTGAAGTTATCCAAGAAGGACGAGCAGAGTAGGGCAGGGCAAGGACAGGAGCTCTTCCTGGTCAGTGATCCCAATTTCTGATAAGAATGACCAGTGGGCTTTTACCTATTCCCAATATTCAAATCATTTGCCTGATTTTATGGGGAATCAAGTAAGAGTGATATCTTCCTTGGAGTGCTACACCAAAGTACCATAACCAGGTGGTTTATGTGTATTGCATTGTGAGCGACCTTGCTAATATGTATTTAATGAACACAAATGCATACAAATCATAGGGGTTTATTTCTTGCCTGTTTGATTTAACATCAGCTTTTAAAATTTTAACATTAAAAATCTACCCTTACACTATGAATGCACTTTCTTTGTTTCTAATAGTTGCATGGCATTTCCCAGGGCTCCACAATTTGCCTTCTGCACCACCCATGGTGGACATGTACACTGTCCCTAATCCCCCAGAGTTGTGAATGATACTATGATGAATATCTTTAGAGAAGTGCCTTAGTGGGCCTAGATGTCTCAAGGATACATTCACTCTGGGTCATAAAGTCTATTCATTTTTAATTTGACTTGGAACTACCAGAATGGTAGCCCCAGGCTGACCTCCAGCCCATCACGTGTAACCAACCTTCAGCATTTTGCGAATCTGAGGGTCATAAGGAGGTGTGGTGGTGGTGTTTTGATTTGAATTTCTGCTGATCCCAAAGGGTTAGGGCATCTCCATGTGCCTGGTCATGATGTTGGGGTGTGGGCTGTGCACTCACCTGGCCAAGACTGCAAGTGGGACCGACGCCAGCCTGTGCCCCAGGTGCTTTGGAGGGGGCTGGACTGTCTGGGGAGAGTGCTACTTCCAGGGCTCAGCAAGCACGGAGAAGCTCGCACTCACCCCGATTACACACATATTAGTCACTTTGCTTTCAGACTCTTAAGAATTCCTTGCTCACGGTCTCCCCTAAGTTGAAAGATCTGTATGTGCTTGTTGAATTTTTTAGTCATTCTTTGAATGTTATAATCCTTTTTTGGTTTTAGACCTTACCCCTTTCTTCCCTTATTCTGCCTGCTGTCTGTCTGATTTGCTCATGGCCTTCTTCCTTTACTAGAACTAGCTCCATCTGACATAAATACAGCAATTGGTTGTTCTGTTTGTTTTTTAATTATGTAGTTTCACTAAATCCTTACCCACCCCAGTACAAAAGTGTATTTTCCCACACTACTTTGCTCTAAATATTTTTTTGTCTTTTTGAGACAGCATCCCCTTATGCAGTTCAGGCTGGCCTTGAGCTCACTTTGTAGCCCAGGCTGATCTCCAACTTGCAACGATCCTCTTGCCTCAGCCTCCTGAGTGCTGGGATTACAGATGTGTACCACCATGCCTGGCTGCTTTTCTCTAATTTTATAACTTCACATTGCATATTTAGAATCCACTTTTGATTATGGTGTAAGATAGTCATCTGCTTTATTTTTCTCTACCTTCCAAAACCCTTTTCTATATTTGCTAAGCAGCCCATTTCTCTCTATCAACTTATAGTGCTTACTTTATCTTGTAATGGTCCATTGTCTCTAAGCCCTCTGGGTGGTTTCATTGATCTATTTATATATAGGCCAGAACCTCACTATTTCCTTTATGCTGTATGTGCCTGGGCAGTGGGGTATATTCATTCAGGGTCTGAGTAAGTGTGACCATAGTGTCAGCTCCAGTAATGTTTAAAGATTTAATAAATTAAGAATATTTTCTGCTTTCTTTCCCCGAAATGACAACTTTTCTTATACCTCTGTTTTCCCACCAAAATTTTGGAGGACAGTTTTGAAGTTATTTGATTAAATTTGAAGATTATTTGAGGAGAAAATTAACCCCTTTACAACTTGAAGTCTGCAACAAGGGAATGTCTCCCTGTGCTATATTGGTTTGCTTTCTTTTAATAAGCATCTAAAATTCTCTGCAATGTTAATACATACATGTCTTGTAGTTTGTTACCAATTTTGAATGCTATTGTATTTCTTACTTTTGTACTGGGATAATTTGTCACACAAAACCTATTAATTTGGGGATTGTATGTAATATCTGCGAACCTTATGAAATTTTCTCATAAATTCTTGTAGTTTGAACATTGATTCGATTGATTTTCTAGGTAGTTTCTATTGTGTGAAAACAAGGAAGGGCACATTTATTTCTTTCCTACAAAATTTTACACTACTTATATTTCTCTCCTAAAATCTTTGTCAGAATATTTGTTGTATGTTAAACTATAGTCATGGCAACAGGCATCTTTGCTTTAATCTTACAAGAAAAATATCTGTTGATTTGCCATTAAGTTTAAATTCTCCCATAGGTTCTGACGGGATCAGGTGCATTCAGGTTGGGATGGCCATAGACTCCCATAGGTTCTGGAAGACTGCTTTTTATCATGTTCAGGAAGTATGATGTCATCGCTGTTACAATAGAAAATTCTGCTTTTAGTTTATTTTACAGGACAACCATATACCTTCTGATGGGGAGCCATGGAGCACACACTCGACAGGGAGGAGGGGAATGCTTTTGCAATGCTGTGCCTGGGATGTTAATTTCTTCCTGTGCCTGTCACAGGTCCTAGCCAAGGATGCAGGCCACCTTTCTGCCTTCATATTTCAAATCACCTCACACAATGTGCTTTATGCAGACAACAGCGCATATCGGCTGAACAGATGAAGAGGGGAAAGGGAAGATCTAATAACGAAGACAATTTTAGATAGAAGAAACTTCCTCTGAATGGAAGAGCTAAGGTCGGCCCATGAAAACTGAAAATTGTGCATAATGGTTATATACTCTTAAATAAATAGAGATTAGGTCCCTTGAGAAGTTATTATTATGAGTTCATAAAATACAAAAGTGGGTTTTGGGGGTTTTTTGTTTGTGTGTTTGTTTGGGTTTGCTACTAAGTAAAGACATTATAGCATATTTCAAACCCATACAATTCTCTCCCGTGGCAAAGTGCTTTCTGTTATGTTAACAGTTACAAGAGGTGATGATACTGGGTGACTTTTGACCACATAGTCTTCAAAAAATACATATTTATTGAAGAGCATTGAAAGAGACTCTGTCTGTGTTCTTGGGAGCTTACAGGCCAGTGAGAAAAGAAGACATTAGTTACCCAAATAAGCATTTAATTGAAATATTAATAAGTGCTATGAAATTATAACACAGAGGGGTTTTGCCTACCTGGGGGCAAGTTGGAGATTGAGGTGTCCAGGAGAACGAGAGCATCACCCTGAAGTAAGCTGCACAAAATGTTATGATTATAAAGCTACAGTGTAGATTTTGCATGCATAGGATAAACACCAAGGCTCGGGGCGAACCTGAATAGGGAAAATGAGGAATGTTCACAGGAAAATGTGGCTGTTCTGTGACATGAACCCCCAGGGAGATGAGCGTTAGGAACCGGTTCACCTAGCTTCCTGTTCACTCTCTTCTTCAACCTGACCTAGGCTGGAGACACCCAGGACAGGGACACCGAGTGCTACTGGAAAGCTTCCTTCCTTGTGATCTTCCAGGTCGCAATCTGGGGTGGAATTTACCTCTAGACTTAGATTTTTAAGACTATGAATTAAACAATAGATCTGTTATTGATCAAATCCTAGAATTAGTGGGACTTACATTCAAGAATGAACGCTAATGTTACAACCTAATCCAACCAACATTTAAGAAATTGCCTCTCTGGAGCAACATAAACATAGGCAGATGCTATCTAATTAATTGGACAGCAGTCTTTTCAGAAAGTGGAGTCATAATTTTGGCTAAGGAGCAGCACCTGGCTTAATTGTGTATCTCCAAGATTTGGTTGATACGTCACTGTCTTTATCAGTACGTACATATTATAAATAAGAGTGGTCTTATTTTGAGTGATGATGAAAGGGGGTCGATTGGGAAATTTTGTGAAGGTGATATGGATAGATGAAGAAAGCATCATCTTATTTGAGTCTGAAATAAACTGCTTAAATATCTCCTATATCAATGGCAGTTAAAATCATGCTAAATCGGTAGCAGATTGAATTCTCCAGACCCAGACCAAACACCCTGGTTATAGAAGAAGCAGTGGAGAGAGTAGTTTTGGTGGACCAGCTCTGTAGAACCTAACACTGTCAGTGGTTTTGGTGGACCAGCTCTATAGAACCTAACACTGACCCGTATGACCGTGCCAAATTTATTTCATCTCTCTGAGCCTGACTTCCCAGGATATCAAAGGACAATAAATTTAACATCAGTATTTTCATTATTACCATTAAGGAAGTTTTCTTGCCTTCTGTTCCACTATGATGACTCTGTAAATTTTATTGTAAGGACTAGAAAAGCCCATGGGGTGCCAGGGAAGAGCTCACAACCTTCACAGTGCCTACAGAAGCCATCGGGTTTGCTGAGCCCTGTGAAGGTTTCCTTTTGACTCATGACAGCCTCCTTTGGGTACCTTGGAGGACGTTATAGCTTCATTACCAAATACATTTCGGCAACTGCCAATCTATAATTCCTCCCCTCCCTGGATCTCAGGCTGACATACCTGCTGCTTATTGAGTCCTCCCGGCACTTGGAACTCAACAGACTGGAAGTGGATTCCAATGTCGCACTCACAGCCCTCCTCTTCTCCTCCTGTGGTCAGTGCAGGTGTGGGTGAGGGCCAGGGCTGGTTCAGCTGGCTCATGGCCAGGCTGGTACTTATTTCCTCATAAATCTGCTGCAGACTAGAGAAGATAACTTTCCAAAACCAAAAAGGGGCCATTCTTGAGTCAAGAATAAATGAAAAGGCACGCTTCCCTCCTGGAGCACTCAAGCCATTCCCAGGGATGCGGTCCTTCGAGGCATGCAATCACCAGCCACCTGGCTAATGAGGCCAAGACCCTGAGGTGAGGGTGGCTCCCTCACTTTCCTCACTGTTGCATTATCCTCAGCCTTGTTTTTATAGTCAGTCACCTCGATTCTGTGTTTTTGATCTCTAACTAAGACTGAGCTCTGCCCCCAGTTTCCCTGACCAGCATCTTTCAGCCTGGGAGAGTTTGCTGCTCCTGAGCCATTCGTCAGATCTCCAGCCCTCGCTCATTTCCCTCCCCAGCAGGGCAGGCTGGAGAACTATCTGGAGCTCAAATCTGCTTTGGTTTCTGCTCCATGAGCTGGCTGGAACTGTTCGCTTGTCCTACAGTGTGCGTCAGAGGCCCGATGTGGCTGCTTTCAGCACCCAACTTCCTCACAGCCTCTGTGACACCACACTTTACTTCAGCAGCGCTGAACCAGTTTCCAAATTTTCCCTTTCATCTCATATGCTTTGGTGATTTCTTGGTTTTGCTCAAGCCTACAGCAAATCTTATCTCTATTGCTCTGATGAGCTCAGGCAGCACCTCCCCAGGTGGCTGTTCCATTGCTTGAGGGGCTCTGGGCCCCCACGGATTCCCAGTGGTTCCCTCAGCTGGTAGCTCACGCCTGCGATAATGGGACACACTTCCTGCCGACTAGGTGGGGGTGTCTCTGAGCCTGGCTTTTCTCTCTGGTATCCCTAGCCTGGCACTTGGGTCACCAGCCACAGGCACTCAGTGAAAGAGGGTGAGGCCAACCGTGCTGAAGATGGTGAAGCAGAGGCAAACCACAGGTTCGCCACTGCAGTCAGAGCCTGGGGGGAAGTGTATACACAGAGACGTTTAGAGACGCTGTGCAGCTAGGCTGGGAAGCACGCGGATGGTCCCTGCTGGGCAAGGATGTGGTGAGTGGTGTGGTGCAGGGACAGGTGAGGAGTGATGCTGAAAGCACCTCCTCCATGAGAGTCTATCAGAGGATGCTGATCTTATGCTTGGGAGTATCCTCAAAATATCTCCCCACAGATTATAAAGGCTGCTTTGCGTTACACTTGTCTATCTTGGTTGATGAGCAGGCACGAGACTGCAGGTCACCTCATAGTCCCATTGTCCTTGAAAAAGGACACCCCAAGTAGGCACACACATTTGTGTAAAACACTGGGAGAGAAGAGTAGAAGCAGAAGGGAGGAGGTGTTAGGTGCCTCAGAAGCTCATGTCCTGGTATGAGGAAAAGAAGTCTCAGTGAAAGCATCTGTGGTTCTCTGAGAACGTCACTTTCATAGTGTTTGAGCCATTCTCCTGTCTGTGTATCATCTCACCATGCAGGCAGTGGCTTTGCTCTCCTTTCTGACCTCTGGGCCAGCTGTGACAGAGATGGCGCCATATCTTGATCCACAGAACACGGCACAGGCTCTGCACAGAATAGGAAAGGCCAGCTTGGAAGTATGACTATAAACATTCTTAGTGTTTGTGGGGTGGGGGAGAGTGTCTATAATTTTCTCACTAAGAAAAAGTTCCCTGAGAAAGAGAATGTTTTCAAATTCAACATAAAAACAGCGAGAGAATGAGAGAGAGAGAAACAGAGACAGAGAGGAAATCTTTTTGTAAACGATCAGCCAAGTATTAGGAAAAAAATACCTTCGGTTAGCACAGTATCAGAACTAATATCCAAACTCTCAATCTGTTTCATTAAAAAAGTTTAATGAGTGGTAAAATAAATACACTTCCATTAAATATTAAATAAATTATTTACAACTTGAAAAAATACTTTTTATCTCCGCGCATCTCTTTATGTACAGAAATAAGACTTAGCATAAAAAGTGACAAAACCACCAAAAGTTTCCCTTTTCTTCACTGAAAGGAGACCAGCTCATCATTTACTCTGAGAAGGGGCGAGGACTCCGACCTGCCATCCTGTGAAAAGAGAGTGTTCCAGGTAAGCTCAATCCCAACGCAGTGTTAAGAAAATTTCAAAGAATAATCAGGAATCAGAATTTCTGTCAATTTTTTCTAGGATTTCTTATGAAAAAGTGAGACAATCTTTTCGGAGATGAATTGGCTGTGCATTCAATCCCTCTTTCATTATTCATTACGTGATCTGCCCACCTAGGTAGAAAACTACAAATGCTCACATCACTTGCGTGAAATTCTGCTTTAAAAAAGAAAAGCAACGACAGTGATGAAAAATAGTTTTCCTTACCAAATGCACAGAGTGGACAAAATTACAAACAGAGGTTAGGCGGCTTAATGTTTTATGATCTATGGTTCATTTAAGATAATTAGTACCAAGGGCATAATAACAGCCGCTTCCAGTTAATAGGCAGCCACCGTGTGCCAGCACAGCACATCCCACAAGGGCACTAAACAACAGCAGCACCTAAAATCCTCCTTTATTTGAGTTAGTGGTCTTAACTATGGAAGTTAAGCCAAGGCAGTAAAAAATGGTTGCTGTAATGAATCCCCAGTGTGGCACTGGTATGAACAGTTATTTACTTCCTAAACTAAGACTGCATCTGTAGCAGTCTCAGTCCATAACACAGCACATAACCACTGCCAACTGTTATGTCTCTCCAAGCACTAGAACCACCAGGAGCCCTCACTAAAGAAATTCTCATGCAGTGGACTTAGGGCTGGTCATAGGAATATGCATATCTAACAAGCACCTCAAGTAACTCTTAACCCATTAATGCCTGGAAAATCAGGAGCTTAAGACTGTGGCATCATCTTTCCTGAATGTCTGAAGAAATAAAGTTCTTCTAACCAGCTCTAAATGTGTCTTGATTTCCTTCCTCCCCTTCCTCTGGAAATTCTCTTCAGGAGCTCCTGACTTTTATCATCAGCAAAATATCCTTCTTCATAGCTTCTTACGTTCTATCTGAAACACGCTCAGCTCTCCCACATTTATTAATTCATACCTTTCTCTAGCACTGAGAGTTGAACCCAAAAGCTTGTGTGTGCTAAGCACATGTTCTACGACTGAGCTACACTTCCAACTCCACAGCTCTCTGCACAAAAAATTAAAATATATGTTGTTGCCAAGTTGCTTTCAGTCTATGCCCCTCTCCTTACTGCTTCTTGTCCCGGAAGGACCCTTTAGCCTATGGTTTCCCCTTGGTCACCTGTGGTGGCAGCACCCTGACCAGGGCTGGCAGGGTATGAGTTCAACCTGGCCATGCAAACTTCTCCCCCAACACGGATCTGAATCAGGGCACTCTCCAAGGGATGACACTCACTTTCCTTCCCCTTGTACTCTGATTCTTTCTGTTTATTTCCTCTCTACTAAACATTAGTTCTTTGAGAAAAAGAACTATATCTCACCAATGCAGCCCATTCTCAACATGGAACTCAATCTCATATTCACAGCACAATGTTTCAGTCGTTGTTCCTGGTGACTCTATCATTAAGAACCCATTCCTCATGTTCTTAACATGATCGTGTTATAGTTTGAGTATTATAGAATAGACTCTAAAGATGTCTTTTAAAAATCAAACCTGTATTATCCTGGGTTATGCCACCGTGTGTGCAGTGCCATTTTCTTGTCGAAGTTTCTTTCGTTCTTCTTCCCCTTCGTATTCCCTGAAGTATCGCTTCCGAAGCCTTGGGAGGACAAGACAGCCTAGTGTTATCTCCTTTCTCTCCATCGTATGTTGATCGGAGTTTTCATGAGTACCAGATTTCTTTCTCTCGCGCTCATAGAAATAAGCACTGTGCCTCCTGCTCAACCCAAGCCTGAACCCGGCTCTGAAGTATCACCAATGTTGCCTTTAAACAAACACTGTTCCAGAGAAATGAGCTTTGACTGTGTCTCCAAGAGGCAAAGTTTGAGAAGACATGGAACAGACTCACGTCCTGAGTATAGGAGGAGCAGACTATGGCATGTGATGACACAAATGGATGTAAATGATTAGAGTTTTTTAAAAAGTGGTTTATCAAACAATTTAGAATTGATTTACTTGTAATAAATACTCCCTGCTAGTTGTCTTCATTGCTACTTTCTTCAAAAACTAAGTGGTTTAAAAATCTCTCGGTCTTGTGTGAGCAGTTTTATGATTAGTTGGGTCCTTGGTCAAACTACTAAGCATTATCATTAAAATCACACGATCTTTTGTTGGCCATTGAAGGAAGAATTTCTTTAGTTATGAAAAAAGTGACAACTGTGGCTTAGGCTTAGCTTTTTGTCTCATATGAGTGTGGGAGGAAAGAAAAAGCTCATGGCTTCATTTGAAGAGTGCCGGCAGGACAGTCTTGCCGTGTTTTTCCAAAGGATTATTAAATATTGCAAGCTGAATAATTAAAAGTTTAATTATGGCAAAACATCATCTTTAACTAGCAATGTTTTCTTCTGTCCTTCTATGTCAAATAATAATGGTTTTTCTGTATCTCTCCTACACACATTTGTGTTATCTGGCTTGAGGAACAGAAGACAGGAGTAAATTCTAGGGTGCGCAAAGCAAACTTAAGCTGCACCTCAAACTTTCTGCGCATGACAAAGCAGTGTTGTGTGTCACTTTATCACTGTCTGATCTGAATTTAAGATAGCAGTAAACAATGTTAGAAGATAATGCCTTCTTTCCTGAAGTCAGAAGTCCTAGATCACATACACACTCTGGTTGTTAAAGTAATTTACCGAGACCTAAAATTAGACTAAGAGTTCACTGCTTTTCCCAAGCTCCAGGGCTGGCACATGAGTCATCGGGAGCCACTCATGCCTCCCCCGGTTCCCCTTACGAAGAGGCTGCTGTTGGGCAGACAATGCCAACCTGAGGCACCCATCCTGCCCACTGCCTAGCACGGCCCAGCGCCCTCACTCACTGCGCAGGAGTGAGCGAGTGGTATGCCGTTCCCAGCACAGGCAGAAACTGCCGAGGTGCAACAATCACAGAATTGTTCTTGCTTCCTACAGCGCACCGTGCAGAGGAAATGTTTGGTTTTGCTTTTTAATAGGTTTCCATATTACTGAGTTGATAATAACAAAAGAGGCTCAAGCTGCATGTAAGTACCGCGCTAGGAAGTTCCCAGCTCAGAGTTTTGCCTGGTAATATGAGCAGAGACAGTCTTATATCTTGGATGCTGCCTTGAAGTTCTCAGGGATTTTTACGCCAGAGCGCTGTGCTCGATGCTACGAACGTGCTGGGAATTAGCCCTTAGTGTCTGGAGGCCCGCTGAGACTTAAACTATTCAAAAGTAGCAGCACTTTCGGAGACTTGGGGAAACAAAACATTGGTAGAAAAAAGGAATACAATAACACCCCAATTTTTAAGTTTAAAAAATTTCTAGTTGTGAAAAACAGAGCTAGGGGCTGGGGATTTAGCTCAGCTGCAAAGCGCCTGCCTGGCAAGCGCAAGGTCGTGAGTTCGGTTCCCGGTACCGGAGAAAAACTAAAACAACAACAACAACAACAACAACAAAAAACAAACAAAAAAACAAAAACAAAAACAGAGCTTTAAGCCAGGTTTCACTGGTGGCCAAAGTAAAATAAATTTTGACCGCATTCTGTTCTGAGATCCTGTGCCACCCAAAGGCTAACTCTTGTAAGACGTGGTAGCGGGATGTGGTAGGACCAGGAAACACTGGCCCCTTTTCTTTCCTTGGGGTGTTTGGGTCAGGGCGCACTTACTGCACTGTGACCACCACCGCGATGGCTGTAAGGCTCACGGCGGAGATGAAGGCAGCGATGGCCGCTAAGGCGATTTTCGACAAGTCATGGCCAGCGATCCTGTGCGTCTTCATGGATTTTTCTCCACACCGTTCTCCAAAGTAATCCTGATCACATCTGCAAACAACGCGCCGTGCTTAAAAATTAAAATCGCCAAATAGATCTTGTGTATTTCAGGTTTACTTTCTAGGTCAAAAGCAGCCATTTAATTCCAACATTGAGAAAAAAATGTCACAGCAGATATTTATATTCCAAATTAAGTAGTGTTCTAGGTAAAGATCTGTTTGTCAGCATTGCTCTGGGTGTGATATTGCAAGAAGTCACACCTGGCCAGTCTTTAGTGTCCAACTGCTGCAGTAGGTGACTTGTTAAACACAGTGAATACGTTCTCTGCATCTCGTGTGCTGATGCTTTGTTGGGGGTGGAAGATCATGAAAAAGTGCATGAAAAGTACTTCAAGGTCCTTTTTAAAAAGGACGTTTTAAAAAAACATATTTTGTAAAATAGTGGTTTATACTGGGGGTCAGCAAACTGCAGCCACACATAAAATCTAGCTAACTGCCTTTATGCTATTTTTACAAGGCGCAAGTTAGGAATAGCTTTCATGTTTTTAAATGGCTACATTTTAATTGGTTCTATAAGTCATGAATGACCTTGGCTGTAAGCCTAAATGCTGACAGTATTTACCACCTGAGCCTTTAAGGAGATATTTGCTGACTCTTGGGGTTTTTTGGTTTTGTTTTGTTTCTTGGGGGGTTGTTTTGTTTTGTTTTGTTTTGTATTTAAGGAAAGGTCTCACTGTGTAGTTCAGGCTGGCCTTGAGTTCACTATATAGTGCAGGCTGGCCTTGAACTTGCAGTGATCCTCCTGCCTCAGCCTTCCAAGCGCTGGCCTTACAGGTGTGTGCCACCATGCCCAGCTGACTCTTGGCGTACACATGATAAAAATCAATGGTTTTCTGAAGTGTAGGACTTCAGGTGTGGTGTAGTAGACACAGCATTGTACAGAACTGCAAGAACTTACTGGCAGGTTACCCTATCCATGTTCTCCAGGTATTTGCATTCTCCATGAATACAGAAGTTTTGAAACTCTGCAGCACAAGGATTCTTCTTCTTCTTGTTTCTTCTACCTTTTCCATTTTTATTTCCCTTTTTCTTTCTTTTGGGTTTATCTGAAGTCTTTTCACCTTCTGTCTTGTTTTTCTTGGGTTTCACTACCTGTTCAACTGAAAAATGGAAACATTTCTTGACAACTGCTACTGTCACCTGGATTAGGATTTGGGGGGCTGGAGACAATGAAGTCACAGCAGGGTGAGCCCTGGAGATGTGCAGCTCATGGTTCACACAATGCATACTCATGAGATAGGCAGAGACTAGTTCTGTTGCATGGCCCTGAAAACCCTGGACACCTTAGTTCTTTCACTCGCTTATGCACATATTTTGAATTGATTTGGATAATTATCATCATTATTATTGCTCATAGGAGCTATCTGTGAAAAAAAGCTAAACATCTTAAGTATTTCCTGACTTTCTAATACCTCCCAAGTTTCTGGTAACGGTCATGGTTGTGTGTACTGTTAGCTAGAGGAGGAAAATTCAGTAAAGACAAGTGACTTGCGCTAGGATGAACAGCAGAAAATAAGTGCCAGGATGTCAGACCCTGTGGTTTTCATGCTCTGCTGTGTTTGGGTTTCTGAGCCTGATACCATGTTACAGTGGCCGTGGTATTGGCCGGTTTTGTGCACCCATAGCGGCCTTCTGCTCACTGTCACACTTGGGAATTTGTGGGCAATGCCTGAGGGAGGGTGGGAGAAAAGTGAGAAGTCTATTTTAATCAATTTTTCCAGCCCCAGGATTACAACAGATTATAATCAATTGATACTTGACAGGGGATTCATTCCTGGGTTCGATCTACTTGCAAAGAGCCTAGTGATTTTGTGTCTGATGCTCTCAGAAATTTCTCTTAAATTATCAAATCTCCAGAAATGCCGTTCAGCCTTCTGGTTATGCAAGGTGTGGCTTACTCATCCGCTAAACATGGAGAGGGGAGGTTTCCATCCTGCTGGGCTTTTTGTTACGCTAATCCCTTAATAGGTTTATATGATCAAGTATTTAGCAAACAGAGCCCAGCAAAAAGAGAAAATACCATTAGTCATAAGGTCACCCAGCACCCCATTCAATAGAAAACATCAAAAACATAGTGCAGATTAGCAAGGTCATCAAAGATAGAAACCTCATGACTAAGAAAATGACAAATCTTTTAGCAGATGATTATATCATTAATGAAAGTCAAATTAATATTCATGTTAGTGGGTGGTTATGCACTTTTTATACTGAGACTTTCCTCTGATTAGAAAAGTGCAAGTTAGGATAAGTCCTCTAAAAGAGACATTTCCAATGAGTGTTACTGTACTTTATCGGACAGATTACAAATCACACAGTCAGACACTAGTCACCTTAGAGGTGTTGAAATGGGCGTCACATTCATGGGCATTTACATGAACAGCTTTTCAGAGGAGTTCAGCCAACGGTGTAGGGCTCGTTTATAACATGTTGCAGTTTTGAACGCTAGCTGTTCACCCTGCTAGTAATGTATTTGATCTCCTGAAATGTTAACAATTTAAACTGTCTTTGGGAGACCCGTTGCTATACACCAGGACGGTCTAATGTCATCTCTCCACACACAGGAATTTCAAGTGGACCCTCTCCACAGCACACAGAGCCCAGCTCAGAAGCAAAGGGGTGGAGAGTTCATGGAAACTTTCCTCCCTGCCACTGCCCCTAGCCACTGCTCCATGAGGTACCCACATCACTGCTCCTATCAAGAGCCTGACGGAGAAGTCAGATGCCGAGACTACCTTGCTCTGCCTCGCGGACAGATGCTCCCAGCATACGGGGCGCTGAATCACCGTGGTCCTTTTCTCCCCTTACACTCCAGAGAGATGTGAGGGGAAAGAATGATCTTACCTCTTTCTCCCGAATGCACTTCATTCTAAGCAAAGGAAACCAGCTAACAAAAAAGTGAAGGGAGCTAGGAATCACTACTTCTTAGCTGACAAATAGGATTTGGGTTTAAGACAGGATTTTAGCAATATGGAGTCTATGCACACCTTTCTTCTTGACCATTTCTAGCAGGCATTACTGTTCTTCGCATTTTCTCAACACCTACTGTTTAGCAAAAAGTCCACTTCCTCCTGTCCTGTCCTCCCCTCTCCCTCTGGTTCCTCGTGTGAAGTTGCAGTTATTTGCAGGAGGGTGGTGCTGGCATGTAGGGAGGGGACACGCTACGCGGCAGCACACAGGAATGGATGGGCTCCCTGGCTCTCAGGAGGAAAGGTGTGGGGCAGGGCGGAAAGGTCGGTGCATCTGGGGTCAGCTCGGGCTCCAGTTCTGGCTCAGCTGCCTGCTACCTTTGTGACCTTGACCAGGACAGCCTCGTATAGCTTTAGCAATTGCACTCCACAAATGGGAATCACAGTTCCTATTTAACAAAATTGTGAGGATTGGAGTTAAACATAAGGCGCGGGTTAGGCTGTGGGCATGCAGGTTGTGTCCGCACGCGGCTCCTCTGACTCAATTTACCCAGCGGTGTGCAGCGCGCGGGCATGAGAAGCTCCGGGGAGCCACCTTTTCCCAAGCCTCGCCTTGGTCTGCAGACCCCGCCTCACGGCTCTGAGGCCCCCTTGCCCCTGCTCACCCCTGACGGAGGAGTCCACAATGTAGCCCGCAGTTCCCGGCTCAGCGTCATCCTCTTCTGAGTAGTCCTCGTCGGCCCCCGAGGACAGCTCGCTGGCAGAAGGCGTGGCACCGGCAGGGGAGTGCGCTGCACTGCTTGTGGTAACCTGGAAGCTGCCATCGCTGTGGCCCCCGGGCGACAACAGCCCAGCTTTCCCAGAGTCTGTGTCATTGCGGTCCAGCCCAGCGGCGTAACGGCCTGCAGAGGAGGAAGGGGACGGAGATGAGGAGGGCCTCCCACCAGGCAGCTGCTGCAGAAGGGCTGTGTCCGGACCCAGGAAGGCTGCTCTCTGCCCTCGCTCGCGGCTGACTCACTTCGCACTCCGCCTGGAGGAAGCTCAGCTGCCCAGGGGACAGCGCTGCTCCGATCCTGGTTTCTTCCCACAGTCTATGCTAATTTCTACAAGGAGGAACCCTGCTGAGCTAAGCCAGCGGACTGGCTGGGCAGGCAGTGTTCAGCATCCTGGTCCAAGCGCTTTCCATTCCCAAAGGGGCCCCGGGCAGGACGCCGGCTGCCTGTCTGAAGCGGCGCCAGGTAGGTCGGCCTTCCTCACCCTGGGCTCGCTGTCATGTGTGGACAGAAGGGCAAAACTCTGGGAAGAGGTTACGCCTGAGAAGGGTTATCACCGTCCCTTCCCTTTATTATTACTCCAGAGAAGAAACTCCAAGGCCAGGTAGGTTTTTGCTCCCTGAGTTTCAGGACCCAGCTTTATCTTTTAAGTCTCCATAGAGCAGCATCGGAGGGGTGTGTTCACCCCTCGCCCGGCCGTGGGGTGTCCTGGGAGGTGGCGACACGGCCCCCAGAGGAAGACAGGGCGGTCAGGCAGAGCAGGGCGCTCGGGGCAGGAGCTCGGGACTCCGGGATCTGCTCCCCGGGAGGCGCCGGAGGGGACCGCGCAGCTCCACGCGCTGGCGGCACCGGGACCTGGGGACACCAGCACCGTCCGCTCCCGGTCCCTGTCCCTGTCGCCTCCCTCCCTCCCGCAGTGCTCACCTGAGCCGAGGACCAGCAGCGACAGCAGCAGCGCGGGTGTCATGGATCCCCGATCCCGGTGCCTGGTGCCCTGGTCGCTGGAGCGCGGTGCCCTGTCCGGAGGAGGCCGGCCGCACCTGCGCTTTATAGGGCGGGCCGGGCGGGGCGGGCCGGGTGCGGACGCGCGCGGGGCGGGCCGGGCCTCCCGTGACGTGGGCACCGCCCCCACTCCGCGGCGGGGCTGGGCGACTGGCCCGCGGAGGACGCCCGCGGAGACCCAGCGTGGGGACAGGGGCAGGAAGAGGACCGCCCGCCGGAGAAAGGCGCCCAGAGATGGGGGCAAGTAGCAAGGATGGGGTGCTGCACCTGCACCCGCGCCCCGGCAGGGGTGTGGTCGTCATGCACTGCGAACAGGTAGAGATAAAAATTTAAATTAAGTTTAAAAAAGACCAAGCACGACCCAGCCACAACCTGAGGCTCTAGTCCATCAGATGACTGTAGGGGGGCCGAGCGGGCAGCCGCGTTTCTGTCTGGGCAGGGACGGGTCCCTCCTCGCCCGAGAGGGGCGGGGCGTCTTTCCTTCTAACATTTTCCTTTTATGAGTCCACGTCTGCAGTACATAGTGGCCGCATTCCTCGTGGGGTCCGGTGCAGGTCCATCCCACATCTTAATCCTTTCTCCAACCCTTTTGCCTCTTCCCGCTCCGTCTTTTCTTCCCCTTTACCATCTGAGATCTGTCTCCCTGTGTCTTACTGTCTTGTACTTTGCTTGCTAACTTGGTTTCTCATATAAGGGACACCATGCAATACTTAAGCTTGTGTGTCTGATTTATTTCCCATAACATGATGGTCTCAGGATGCATCCGTTTTCCTACACATGACTCAAGTTCATCCTTCTTTGAGGCAGAATAATGTTCCATTGTGTTTAAATACTGCCATTTCTTTTTCCAGCCGCCTGTTGATGGATGTATAGGCCTCTTGCAAGGCCAGACTTTCAACCTCCCCTGTTTTCTTTCTGTGGCCCGGGGCCCGTTCGCTGTTGCCAAGTGACGCAGAGTTTTACCTACACCATCTCACGCAATAGTCCTGCTGGATAGGCACCAACCCCTCACTTTGCAGGAAGAGAGAGGGCAGGTTTAAACAGCTCAGAGAAGGACCGGACACCACGGTAATGGCGGATGTCAGGCCGGCGTGACTCAAATTCACTTGGCTCTGACTCTGCCTCTTGCCGCTCTGACCACGGAACCGAGGATGAAGCTGCTCTCGGAGAAGAGCGTTTCCAGGAAGGACACTGCTGACCCTAAAGGCGTAATCTCACCTGGCAGCACATCGGCATCGAGGCCTCTCAAGCCCCAGGGTGAAAGGGGCAGGTGGAGGCCCACTGAGCACATGCGGGGCCTTGACCACGAGCAGGAAATAAAATGTGGAGGAGGCAGGGGCTGCCCGAGGTGCCTGCCTTTGACAGAGGAGCTCCAGAGCTGGACGTTTCCTTGACTTCAGGAAGAGAAGCCAGTCCCATTGCTCTCTCTCTGCTGTCTCCCTGACTTTCAGATATCCATCTCTGCCCCGACTGGGCCAGCCAAGCAGCCACTGAGGAATGTGGGCCACAGAGCTGCTTTAATGCCGAGGAACCCTTTAAAAGCGTGCTTTTCCTCTCTGTGTCACAGTGAGTAGCGTAAATAGTTCAGACACTGAACGGGACGGAGCAGGCGAGAGTGTGGGATGGTATCTCCCAGTCAGGGTGTGCTTTGTGCCAGCCACCTGCTTTACTTGCGTGGGGCAGGAACGGGTACTAAGGGGGAGCTGAATGATGACCAGCTGCCCCTTTTTCAGGAAGTGGGTGGTTTGGGCTAGATAACATACACAAATAATTCTCATACATCGAGTAAGCAGGGTCAGTGCATGGAAAACACCACTGTTTATTTTTGCCCATGGGAAGCAGGGAAATCTTCATGGGAAGGTGGGAATCCCCTCAAAAGCTTGCCTGACACAAGACTTACATGCAAAGGTGTGACTCGGTGTGGGACAGGCGGGGATGATGGCACTGCCCTCTCTGGGTGAAGCAGGGGCTGCCCTGTCATCATTTTTGGTGGATGAGGCCACTGTGATTCAGAAAACTCAAAGACTTGCCACACACTTTAGTGGGGACCATGGAGACTTTGTGTGGAGCTCAGCAGATGACCCATACTACTGTACCTTTCTGTTCTCATGGGGTTCGTTCTTGTTCTAGCTCTGCTGTTCCTGTTTTCTATTTTTAAAGTTAATTTTATTTTTAAATTGACAATTAAAAATTGTTTGTGATATACGCCATGATGTTTTCAGGCATGTTTACACTGTGTTTAAATTAAACTATTGAACATCTGCATTCTTCCTATATCCTTTTTCTTCTGTCACCTAAAAGGGCTCACAGCTTGTGTAAGTGAAAGTGTGCTCTTCACATTAGAGAAATCGCTTGTCTTTCCGGTTAGAAATTCAAAGAGTGATCGTTTATGTGCCTGTTGCACTTGACCTGCTCACAGATCCTAACACACGGTATGTACTCAGTGAATTGTACCTTACATTTATTAGGGTAGTTACTCTATCGCAAGCACTTGAAAGAACCAAGTGACTCATCTAAGTGGAGCTGTCACAGAACAAGTGAAGTCATCCTTTGTAACACTCTCCAGCCATGAACTTTGTACCTACTTAGCATTCAGGGCATTTTATGGTGCATCTCAGGGTGGCATGGGCATCACTGTAACCACATCCTTGTGCAGCACCCATGGCATGTCCTGGCATCCCAGTGTATGTGCACAAGCAGGAACCCCGTCTTGGACTGTACACAAGGGAGTGCATGCTCCACCATTTCAACAAATTCCGGTAGCAACTCCATTGTACCCCAATAATTTCAGATTCCCCCACCTACTGTAAGATGAAGAGCAGCCCTAAGCTATGTGCTCCTAGCCAACCCTCATGCTGGTGCCTACCATCTGTTCCTTAAGTATATTCCAGTTGTACAGTTTAAAAAACTTGGTTTTGTTCTGCTGAAAAGACATGCTATAAAACCAAAGGTATACTTGTGCACTTGTTTGTGTAATTGATCTTGAGTTTTACAGACAGTGCGAGGGGTTGAGTAAACATTACATCATAATCACATCTATGAATCAACCCACAATCCCCCAAACTATGAAGAAATTCTCCAACATGTGAAGAACACTTTCTGTTACTAATAACGCATTAACTCAATTTAAGTGTCTGTAATTTTCTAGTTCTCCTCTTAGAATTTACCTATGCTAAAGAATAGAATTTTGGTGCCTTCAAAGAAGGGAGAGAAGGAGAGAGAGAAAAGGAGAAGGAGCAGGAAGAAGAGGAAGGAGAGAGAGAAGAAGGAGGAGAAAGAAAAGAGGAAGTAGGAGGAGGAGCGGAAGAGGGGGAGGAAGACGAAGGCTTTACGTGAACTGCTGAACTTGGTGGTTGGGCACCTTGACTGACAGGAAAAGTCAGATTTCTGTACTTGGCCTTTATTGCCTTAGTATCATGGCTTTGGTGAGCAAGGATTGGCAGATGGTCCTGAGAGCAGTGGGCGACTTGATATAACAGAAACTAAATACATGTGATCTACAAATAATGACATTTATACAAACAAATCTTCCAGGTAGTTCATTTAGTTATCACACGCATTTGAGAATGAGGCACTATTCTAGGCAAGGGCACAGAACTTCCAGCTCATTATAACGCTCCTGTTTCTAAGGACCATTACTAACTCTCTACTAAAGAGAAAGAGATACAATACAGGGAAATGATACTTGAAATAAATGTAATGGTGAGCATTGTGGGAAGGAAATAAGGCAGGTAATACAGACAGATGTAGAGGACATAGGCTACAGGACAGCCTGTGCACCTAGGCTACATTTTCCTCTAGAGGATAGAAGGGGACAAGTATCTCATTTTTTAAATGTACTTTGCATGTAGCTCTTCAGGAACCAATGTGTCACACACATGCAGTCACATCTACACTAAATTCCAAGTCCTCACTAACTTGATTCTGAATGGAAGACCACAAAATGATATCTGCAACCGTGCAGTGAAATAGGAAACATCACAGTCTTAGTGTGTCATTAATTCTTTATGAATCGATCATATTAGAATAAGGTCTGGCAGAGGATCGTTTCAGAGAATCCTATTAGAGTCGTCAAAGTGGTCAGAGACAAGGTATTTATGGACTAGCAATTACAGTCATTAAATAATTATATCTCTATTTTATTTTGACAAAAACATTTTACATGTACTTCACTGTTCTTTAAGTTGAGTTTCCTGAAGCCTTTTGGAAGGGCGCTGATGCAGGCGGAGGATACTGCCATCATCCTGCCCTGCTCCTGTCCAGCTGCCTGGACGCAGGCTCTCAGCAGGCTCCCCATGTCATGCTGGACCATGAGCCAACCCCGAGGCTGAGAGGCATGGGCTGGGATGCTAGAAAGAAAACAGTAAGAGCCTAAACTCATGATTCCAAGCTGACACTGCAGTCCTGTACCTTTTCACCTTTAGAGTTTTACATAAAGGAAGGCTTCTATCCTGTTTAGGCTGCTATTGGTTTAGGTTTTCTAGCCCTATAACTAGCTGATCAGGTAATCAGTAAACTGTTGTGTTCATTGAGGTGCTCCTTTCTCTGTCCATGTCCTCCAGCCCCAGAGCACTAGGAGCATGGCTGAAAGGGGGCACAAAGGGTTACGCTACCCCAGGAGCCACCTGTGTCTCACAGGAATGTGTGAGGACAGACGCGCAGGGCGGGAGTCTGTGTCCAGTGACTGTGGAGGGCTTAAGGGAGTGGGACTTTGCCTTGGACTGGATCCTATCAAGAAGTTGGCACGATTCTTTGATTTGGGTATTTTAGTAAATCTTCCAGAGTAGGACAGGGGCTTGAGCTGTCACCTTGAAGAACTAGTAGTTACCTGTGTTCATCAGGACAGTGGAACACTTGGTCCTCGTTCCTGTTCACACATGACCATGGATTGTCTTGCTTAAGCCTCTGCCACTCCTAGCCAAGAGTGGCCTCATTTGACTTAATATTCTGTGAAACTGTTTGTGTGCAAAAGGAAAAGCATACAGGGCCTAGGTGACATTATTAGACCAGGTGCTAGCTTCAGG
Source organism: Chinchilla lanigera (assembly GCF_000276665.1). Classification (NCBI taxonomy): domain Eukaryota; kingdom Metazoa; phylum Chordata; class Mammalia; order Rodentia; family Chinchillidae; genus Chinchilla; species Chinchilla lanigera. The sequence goes on along the minus strand of NW_004955474.1, from coordinate 675,215 downwards.
ATGCACCTTTTGTTTCAGTCTTGTTTTTTTCATCTGTGACAGTCCTAATCCATGACGGCTCAACTAATACCCATAGAATAAATTACAAAGTGTTTAGTAAACACACTCAAGGACATTGGACACTTATCTTTATTTTATAGCTGTCAAGGAAACATTTTAATAAATTGCATCATTTTTTGAAAAATAAAACTTATTTTTAGACCAAGAAAACTTCATAGTGAGGAGGCTAATGCAGCTACCAAAGCTAAGAGAATCAGATGTTTGAAAAGATGTTAAAAATAAGAATTCCTTGTAGTCAACCTAGCCAGTTTGTAAACTTAGATGCAGGCGTACATTTTACTCATCTGCTCATCACTCTGAATTCTTCGCTCAACTTTATTTTTTTATTTTTTTATTTTTTTGGTTTTTCTCCAGTACCGGGAACCGAACTCACGACCTTGTGCTTGCCAGGCAGGCGCTTTGCTGCTGAGCTAAATCCCCAGCCCCTTCGCTCAACTTTAAAGACATTAGGTAATCTCAGTAAATAATGTAATTTATCCTTATATACAGGTCCCAAATAGTAAAAGAAATCTACTAAGTATTTCCTCTACGAATACATAATCTATAATTTACAGGTAATTTTGAAGCTAGTAATTTAAGTTGACATTATTTTAGTAGTAAGAGGTTTCTCAGACTTAAAAGAGGCCCTTTAACTGCAAGTACTATTGTATGTCTTAGATGCCATTTATTGAGGATCTGTGCTCTATTTTATAGATTTTACTTCCTACGATTCTCATGAAACCACATAAAGTAACTATTTTCATTCCCTCCTAACAGATGAGAACATCAGACATGCTGGAGGTCACATATTTCCTCCAGAGAGATACAATTCCAATGCAGAACTCTTTGAGCAAAAGTCCACACATTTGACATCTATAAGATATAATAGCCAGTACATGGCACAAAGTAGGTGCACTTTAAAAGTGTTCTTACAATGAAAATGAACAGCTTATTAAACTAAGCTACCATTGGCACCTTAGGAACAAGAAAATTTAGAAATAAATTAACCTTTGAGTTTATAATAACTATTAAGGCAGAGCAGATACTTAAAAATAAGGAAGAGATCAAACTTGCTCCTAGGTCTACAAGATACTGACTGTTACAGTAGAACTACAGAACACATGAACAATCAAAAAAGAGTTAAGGAGGCTGAGGCAGCTCTGTGCCTGTCCCTATGAAGGGTCCTGAGCCAGGGAACCTCAGGACCCTTCATAGGCAACTGACACATGATGGCTGAGAGGTAGGCATGTCTCTGTCACCCAGGCTGTGCTGCTGCAATACTCTGGTTAGAGTTTGTCTTCTCTGGTTGTCCAAGCATGATTTGGCTGGAGCAATTCTTGCATCCGGGCACGTTAGAGTCATCATTCTCTGTGGAGGACCACCTGGATACCTCTCCTTGAAAGAAGAGCAATTGTCTCCATTTTGGCTAAACCTGGCCCTATTTCCACATACTGATATGTATGGAGCTGGCTAGGACTTTTTCTTATCCCTTCAATTGGCCTTAGGCAATGCAAATCAGTCTAGCCAAGGTGCTAATGTGTAGTCTTTGAAGCAAGGTGACAGGTCAGTGTTACTCTGCCCCTGTAGCTTCCCAAAAGCATGTGTGAGCCAGGTGGGAGGAAGAGCTACACTCCATGCTGTAGACTAGGATTAAGCCTCGAAAAAGACACCATGACATCTCGGGGCATAAAAAATTACACATCAGAGCTGAAGCGCTGACCCCAAAACATTAGCTACAGCCTCAAATTGTTTATGCAGATTCCTTTTTCTGCAGATCCTTCTCTCTGCATATCGCAGAGAGGATTTCAGGCCTCCTACCTAGCCCAGCTCACATGTACTTCCCACCACCCTCACAGTCACTCATCCTCAAGCCACTCCCTTCTTCACGAATTAATAAAACCCAGGTTCAGCTCTGGGCCAAGTCCTTTGTTCCAGTTAGCCATTATCCTAGGTGGAGTTAGGAGCTCCTTGGTGTCCCACAACTACACATATGCGTTAGTGTCTTTATTTGCACCATGGGTTGCACTGGAAGTGATAGATTGGAGTTAACTCACTAGAACTCCAATAACTTTTCCATGGGATTACAAATATAAACTTCCTATATCTCAATCAGGAAGGACTGGGAAGGGCTCTGTATAATTATTCATGTAAAATAATCAATTAGTCTTCCTGCTTTCCACCTCACTTTGCAAATTTGCTAAGCTGCTCCATACAACCTGCTTTACCCTCTAAAACTGACCACAATAGAGTTCTGAGGCTACCAGTCACTCATTCATTTGCCAAGGATCTGTTTACTCAGAACCTGTTGCATCCCAGACTTGTGATAGGCCATACGGATGCTGAAATCCACAGGACCATTTTCAGAATCATTTCACAGTGCAGAAGTGGATACGAATGAGAAAGTGAATTGAATTTGTTAGCTAAGATTGCTTAGCTGAACCTTGTAGATCAGGTCAGGGGAGTAGGGGGAGAAGGATGCTGGTGTCCGGGAGACAGGAAGAGCGTTCTGTGAAGGCCTCCTCCAGTGGGACCAGGCGGCAGCTACAGCAGAGCAGTCAGCAACCTCCCAGAGTTAGCGAGAAATAGATCTAACCCTTGAGACAGAGCTGAGGTCTCATTTTTGTAACAACAAATACTCTCCTTCTTCCTCTGTGACCTCTCCTCTTTGTCACAGGCTGCTTAAATAGAAGGCAAAGCCAGGCCAGGCAGTGGTGCTGCCCTCTGACTTCATCTGACTTTGTTTGCTCCTGTTTCATTTTTGGGGTTCTTTTATGTTCTTTTAAAATTAAGTTTATTAGTACAATTTAAATATATATGATGATCACATTCACATAGGGAACTTGTACCTGTACACTGTGTATTTTAGTTCCTTTTTTCCCCATCCCTCTGCCCTTCCTGTAACCTTTCTTCATTTCCTCATTTACAAAGTTTTGTTTCCATTTGATCCTTTTTTTCTTTTCCCTTCCTTTCCCCTCCGCTCTAGTTTCCCTTTCCTTTTGAGCAATTTCTTCCCATTTGATAAAATTTATTATGCATTTTGGTTCTTATTTACACTTTCAGTTTCTCACACCAGAAAGACAATGCAATATCTACACATGTGCCCCATTTATGTCAAGAGTATGGTCTCAAGATCCATCCATTTAGCTACAAATGTCTCAAGTTTATGCTTTTAATGGCTGAGTAGTACTCCAATGTAGTAAAAAAAAAAAAAA
>NW_004955474.1:648009-671864 GCF_000276665.1 Chinchilla lanigera | reverse complement strand
GTGGTATGATATTTTTAATTCTTTTGGGAAGATACCCAGAAGAGGAATAGCTGGGTTGAGTGAGACCTCTAATCCTAGTTTTCTGAGGAATCTCCACACTGATTTCCACAGTGGTTGTACCAGACTACACTCCCACCAGCAGTGGAGAAGGGTCTCTTTCACCACAGCCCCTCCAGCATTTGTTACTGGTTGATTTCTTGATGATAACTTTTCTTTCTGGGGTGAGGTGCAATCTCAGTGTTGTTTTAATTTGTATCTCTAGAATGATCAGTGATTTTGAACATTTTTCATGTATTTATTTGCCATTTCTACTTCTTTTTCTGAGAAGTGTCTATTCATCTCAGATGCCTGCTTTTGGATTGGGTCTTTAGATTTGACAGATCTGATTTTTCTCAATTCTTTATATATTCTAAATGTTAGTCCTTTGCTTGAAGAACAACTAAATAAGATATTTTCCCAATTGATGTCTTATCTTTTCACTCTGTAGGTGATTTCTATTTCTGTGCAAAAGTTTTTTTTTAATAAGATGAGATCCCAGTTGTCGATACTTTGTAGTATTCCCCTTGTGGTCTGGGTTTTGTTCATGAAGTTTTTGCCTAAACCTATGTTGCAGGAGTTCTACCTATTCTGTCTTCCAGCAAGTTTAGTGTTTCTGTTTTAATGCGTAAATCTTTGATCCATTTTGATTTTAGTTTACTGCATGGTGATAGACATGGGTCTAGTTTTAGTCTTCAGCATGTGGCAAGCCAGTTTTTCCAGCACCATTTATTAAAGAGGCTATCTTTCTTCCAGTGAATGTGTTTGGCACCTTTGTAAAAGATAAGGTGTCTGAGTGTGTTTGGAGTTGCATTTTCATCTTCTAATCTATTTCATTGATCATCATGTCTTTTTTGTCAGTACCATGCTGTTTTTTTATCACAGTAGCCTGTAGTATAATTTGAAGTCAGGGATTGTGATGACCTCTGCCTTGTTTTTGTTGCTCAGAATTTCTTTTGCTATTCTACATCTCTTCTGATTTCAAATGAATTTTAGGGATATTTTCTCTAGTTCTGTGAGGTATGCTAATGGTATTTTGATTGGGATTGTATTAAGTGTATATAACAATGTTGAGAGTATGGTCATTTTCACTATGTTGATTCTTCTTACCCATGAGAAAGGGATATCTTTCCATTTTCTGACATCTTCTTCAATCTCCTTTTTTAGGGTACTATAGTGTTCAATGTAGAGGTCTTTTACTTTCTTTGTTAGACTGATTCCTAAATATTTCTCTCTTTTTTGATGCTAAAGTGAAGGATGTTGTTTCAGTAATTTCTCTTTCAATGAGTTTGTTGTTTGTACACAGGAAGACTATTGATTTTTGAGGTTGACTTTGTATTCAGCTCTGCAACTGAATATGTTATGAAATCTAGAAGACTTTTGGTGGAGTTTGGTGGGTCTTCTATGTAGAGTACCATGTCATCTACAAAAACAAGATAATTTAAAATTTTCCTTTCCTATCTTTATTCCTTTTGTTTCTTTTTCTTATCTAATTGCTCCAGCTAATGATTCCAGAATTATTTTAAATAGGAGTGGTAATAGTGGATATCCTTGTCTTGTTCCTGATTTAAGAGTGAAAGCTGTCAGTTTTTGTCCATTTTGTATGATGTTGGCTGTTGGTTTGTCACAGAAGGTTCTTATCAGATTAAGATAAAGACTATGATTTCCAGTTTTCCATAGAGTTTTGTCATGAATAAGTCCTGGACTTTGCCAAATGCTTTTTCTGTATCTATTGAGATCCTGTGGTTTTTGTCCTTGGCTCTGTTGATATGATGTATTACATTTATTGATTTGGATATGTTGAAGCATCACTGAGATGAATCCTATTTTGTCATGGTTTATAATCTTCCTGATGATTTTCTGCATTCTGTTTGTCAATATTTTATTGAAAGTTTTTGGATGTATGTTCATACTGGAAGTTATGGGATGCAGTGAAAGCAGTCCTAAGGGGGAAATTTATAGTGGTAAACTCTCACATCAGGAAAGCAGAACAGGCTCAAATATACAACCTGATGTTGAACATCAAGCTTCAAAAAAAAACAAGTCAAGCCCAAAGGTTGTACAAGGCAAGAAACTATGAAGATCATAGCAGAAATTAATGCAATTGAAACTAAGAAAACAATACAAAAATAAATGAATCAGAGTTGGTTCTTTGAAAGAGTAAATAAAATTGACAAATCCTTAGCCAACCTTATCAAGACAAGGAAAGAAAAGACTCAGATTCATGCAATGAGGGATGAAAAAGGTGAAATCACAGTGGACACTTTGGACATCCAGAAGATCATTAGTACCTAGCTGGAGAAGCTTTACTCTACTAAGATGGACAACTCAGATGAAATGGACAGATTCCTAGATACATATAAACTGCCACAGTCGAATCAAGAAGACATAAAAATTCTAAATTATCCAATATCAATCAATGAAACTGAAAATGTAATGGAAAACTTACCAACAAAGAAAAGCTCAGCACTTGATGGATTCTACAAGAAATTTAGAGAAGATCCAATGCCATTACTTGTCAAACTCTCAAATGGATTTGAAAAGGAAACAGTACTTCCAAAGCCATTCTTGGAAGCAAGTATTACCCTGTTACCAAAACCAGAGAAGGACACAATGAAATAAAAAAAAAAGTCAGTCCCCCTAGTGAACATAGACACAAAAGTCCCCCTATTTTAAGAAAGACCATTTCCTAGCACGACTACTGCTGTTCCCTCTCTATCAAACATGAGTCATACCAGAGACTTTCCCCCTGGTACCACCATGTGTTCAGGAGTTCAAGACCTGTGTGCTGTTTACAGATCACACATGGTTGGGACTGGAGTCCATGGCTGGTAGCTTCTGATGTTAATCCATGGAAATCTGTACAAGAAATCAAGGAATGATTTCCCCAGTGCCAGCCAAAGAGGATATTCGTAAGGATTTCAGCCCCAGAATAGTTGAAATATGAAGAGGGAAAAATGTAATTATCGAATAAGAAAAAAAAAACCCTATGGATCTTGGAAATAAGGACTGCATGTCTTGTACATGAAGGCCCTGGAGAGTCACATAGCGTGAGGGAAGGTCAGTGGTGGGACATGTAACTGGGTGACCCAGAAGAGGGACTCCCATACCTTCTCGTCCCTGCAAATGTCTTGATGTATGTTTATCACACTTCTGCTCTCTTCCCTTTAACTTGTTATATACTCAGAATGCCCAAAGTGTGCCTTGGGAGAAGCAGATTCAAAATGCTTTACTTATAAAAACTTCATTAAATAGAAAACCAAAAAAATTTCATACCTAAATTATTTTTGAAATGGTAATACTGCAAATAAAAATATTATTATTATTATTTTGTTTTTCTTGGTTTTTCTCCGGTACCGGGAACTGAACTCACGACCTTGCGCTTGCCAGGCAGGCGCTTTTGCTGCTGAGCTAAATCCCCAGCCCTGCAAATAAAAATAACTCATTGAACCACAGAATGGAAACCAAGGTGCTGTATTCATTTTCTTGTTAAATTTCAAAGTAATTATTGGCCACGAGTAAATCAAAGAAATCAAGGGCAAAACTCGCAGGAAATCATTCCAGAATTTCTCCTGCCCACAGTGCCACTTTCTCAGTGCTTTCCTCTGCCTTTTGGTTCTTCCAGTGGTCCTTATGTAACTTTGTATCTTACTGGAGTACTTATTCTGTATTTATCAATTTTAGACATCATGTCATTCCCCTGTGAAGAAAAAGTAAAGAAATACCTGACAGTATTTCCCAACTCTGTTGAATTACTGACACTTTGTAAATTCTATGATAAATTTTATTTTTCGTTATTCATTTGCCTTTATCATGTGAAAAACACCTTTGCACTCTTTGGGGCTTCTCAACTTTCCAGGAAACAATATCAGCTTTCCTCAAATACAAAATAGAAATGAATGCTTCACTGTTTATAGTACATCTCCAACTTAGTAGAGTTTCCCACTTTCACAGAAACTAATGGACCTTGCACTACCAACAATCTTAGATGTGGACAAATCCCAGAAGTGGCTCTGGTGTCCGCCAGGTGTTGTCATAGTCACGCTGCTGTGTGCTCACTGTACAGTGTGACAGGGTACAGCACTACAGTGCTCAGTCACAGCCCAGGATGTCCAGAAACAGAAGGAACAGCAGTGGTTCTGTGGAGGGGATGGCTGGGAAGTGCAAAGCAACACACATTGTATATTTGTGTCAGAGGTGTGTAAGACTCACTTTGTCCGACAACGCATGAATCAGACTTGCAAGCATTCTCCCAGAACAGAACCAATTCCTAAGTCAAGGACTTACTGTATTCTTTACCTTTTCACCTTCATTTCCTACTCTCCTTCCATTGGTTATTTTAACATAGGAATATTACATTCTTTTCAATTTTGACAGCCTACCAAGGTACTATAATTAGCCTTGACTGTGCTTTTTGTATAGATTATACGAAGGCTAAAACTTTACAATATGTATGGCATTGAAGATCCAAGCACAGTGCTCGGCCTGTGGACAAAGCAGTGTCACTTACATGTTCCTACCCTGGTCACATACGGCTGTCCCTGCCAGGTGTCCTCTCCTGGGTCCGCTGCCCCCACAGCATTCTCTAAACTTCTTGTGCTGAGTTTGCACGCAGTGATGTGAGCTGCTACACAACTGAAACTGTGTCCACTTCCTGTTGAGCCACTGGACTGGCTGGTGTGGACAGCAGCTCTGCACCTGCACTCACCCTCAGGCCGTTCCCTGCTTAATCCTGCCCCTCAGAGCACTTCCCACTGACCTTTTCCAAAACTTTCAGTTTTTTTTCTTTATGGGATGTGTTTATAAAGTTTGGATATTATTTTTAAATCTAGCATATCTTTATTCTATTATGAATTATGCATACTTTCAGGTGTAAATATACTTACATTTTTCAGTTGTATGAATTCTAAGTGAAATGGTGGTGCAATGATTTAAAAGGGTTAATAACACAGTGGAATGCAGAAGGCAGGATGAAAATTTCTTGATGGATGTTTAAATGAGAAGGTGGTTGTGATGAACATTTTCCATTTCTGTTATCAGATACCTAAACAATATCGCATTTGGGTGCAGTAATTACACAAAGAAAGTGTTTAAAATGGAAAGAATACTTGGGTCCCTCAGCTGTTGCTTTATGTAACTTACCTGTCTGAGCTCTGTGAGGAAATCATTTGGGACAAATTCCTAATCAGATGCAGTGATGTCCCCCAGCGATCGTCACTTCAGGGAAGACTCATCATACTCCCCAGTCCCGTTTTCTCCTCCAAGGTTCTCAGTGCATGTCTGTCTCATTGTCCCCGGCTGTAGGAGGAGCCCAGTGGAGGAGGAGCTCGATGACCGGTGACCGGTGACAGGTGACTGTAGCCAGGAGGGAAAAGATGCTCTCTCTCCACGCATGTGCACTGCCTGAGTCACGGTTTACTTTCCTGTTACTAGCACCAGAGCTGACGCCACCAGCTCGGAAGTGAGATGTGTGCTATTCTTAGTTTATTACCAGCAGCTCCTGATAACCTGGGAACTCCTTATGTACTCTGTTTTCTGGTTTCTTTTTCCTGCTGTGGCCTGGGATATGGCCTTGGCTAGAGCATTAGACCCGTAAAAGTAGAACTTTCACCTCAGAGAGCAGTGTGGGTGCAGGAAGTGAGAAGAGACGCTGTTACACTCAGGCTACAGCTGTGACCAGTCTTCCTGCGTGCTTGGAATTCTGGGACCTCTAGGGAGCTTCTGACTCTTGAGATTCTTCAGTATTATTAGAGAGGAAGCTTACACTATTGATGAAGATGCTTATTAATCAAGATAAAAGAGGCAGTACCTTGACTCTTGATAGAGAGAATGTAAATCCTTGTGCTCTTTATTTTTCGTCAATTGCATACACTTATCTAAAATAGTACAAGATAATGAAACATAGTTAGGTCTTCATATGAGCATTATCAAGTAGTGAGTATGATCTAGCTTCTGGGGTACAGGGGTATGGGTCCATACCTTGATTTTTCTACTTATTATGGAGGTGACTTTAAGAAGCTACTTAACCTTTGACTACTTGAGTTTACTTATCTCTGAAATGAGGCTGTCATGAGGCTCCTCCTGCATCTCCCTTCTTTTTACCAGCAGCTCTTGATAACCTGGGAACTCCCTATGTACTCTATTGTCTGGTTTCTTTTTCCTGCTGTGACCTGGGATCTTTTTCTTCCTCTTTTCTCCTTCTTTCCTTCCTCCTCCTTCTCCTCCCTTTTCTCTTTCTCCTTCCCTTCCTTCTCCTTCTCCTTCTTTTTCTCCTTCTCCTTCTCCTTCTTCCTCTTCCTCCTCCTCTCCTTGTCCTTCTCCTCTTTCATCTCCATATGATCATTTGTTTCACTACTTCAGAGAACTGTCTGACAGTTTTTAATAAAATTAAACATGTATCTAGTTTATGACTCAACCTAGAACAGGCATGGGACCACTCACAGTCATCTTATTCCCAATTGTGCCGAAATAGAAACAGCTCAAATGTCCATCAGTGGAGAATATCCAAGCAAATCGGGGTATATTTTATAGTGAAACATGACTCAGCAAGAAAAGAGGATGGTATATACAGTGACGCAGCTGAACCCAAGAGCGTTACATCAAGTTAAGGCAGTCACACACATGAATGTTACTACTGTGTTTTCTTAGCTATACACTTTCCAAGAAAAGGCAAAATGAATCTATAGTGGAAGAATCTGTGGGTGGGGGAAGGAGGAAGTGATTGGAAAGGGGGTCAGGGGATTTTCTGGATGATAAAGATGTTTTATACCTGGTTTGGGACAGCGGTCACATGCCAAGATTTCTCAAACTAAGCTTGGCAACCCAATGTGAGAATCCAAGTAAGAACTTAGGAAGGGCAGAAATTCAAACTCTCAGTGGGATGCTCAAGGTCAACATCTACTTATTGGAGAGAGGTGAGCTTATGGCTCCCATAATCAGGAGGACAGGAGGAGGCACAAGTCAGAGAAGGGCCAGCAGTAGCCACTGTGCAAGTAGCCGATGTCGTTCACAGTTCTCTGGACCCCACTGGAAGCCTGGGGGGTCCCGCAGGTTGCACAGCAGTGGCGCTGTGCTGCTTATATAGGTGTGGGCCACGAGCCAGCCAGGGCCCCCAAGATTGGAGCTCAGACCCCAGGCCAAGTGGGACCGCAACACCAGAGTGCTCTGTCCAGGTTCAGCCACAGGGACTCCGGCGCATCTTTCTTCCCCAGGTACCTGAAGTTTGACCATCTCCTTTTCTCCTGACTCATCTCTTCCATATTCCACACCCCGACTTCTACCTTGCCTTATTTAATGATGCTTTTCCTATAAAATTTATAGTCATAGCAAAGAGGTCACTGTTTAAAGCTTTTCAGCCAAGACCAACAAGAGTAAATCAGAGGTCATTATTGTGTGGAAGGAGAATGATTCCCACGGCAAGAGAAAAATCCAAACTCTGCATTGATGATTGTAGTTCTATACAAGGTGTAGATGGAGGAAAGGTGGTTCTGTGCTTTGCTTCACTTTCTGTAAGACATGCAGATACCTGTAACAATTAGGCCCATATCCAGGTAGGCCGTGTAGGCCATTAAGGCTTAAAGCTTTAATGTGTGTATTTCCTTCCTTGTGTCCTGTTTTTCCTCCCTTTTTTCGTCTTCCTCCCCTCCCTCCCTCTCTTCCTTTCCTCCTTCCTCTTCCTCTCTCCTCTCCACCTTCTCTCCCTCACTTCCTTCTTCAGCCTCTCCCTCTTCTCCTCTCCTTTCGCCTCCTGTTTGACTCCTCCCGTTTCACAGTGACCTTGGAGTCCAGGCCAAGCTCACATTATCTGGCGATCCAGGAAGGAAAGCTTGTTCCCATCAGGCAGGAGGCTCCACCTTCTGCCTTGCACATCACGTGGGTCCCACTGCCACGTGCTGTCCTGCTCAGACGCTCTCTGGACTGTGTGGGAGGAGTGGGAAGGGGCCCCAGAGGTGGCCTCCCTTGTCACATGTCCCTGCCTTCAGGAGATGAGGTGTCACAGAAACCCTTAGCTGTGGAATCAGAACCAGTTTTAATTCTCAGTAATGTGATCTTGGACAGGTTATTCAAAAAGTCTTTTATTCAGCTGATAAGTGGGCACATCGGGGATCATTTTATAGGGTGGTTAGCCAGGCCGAGATTGTGCTAGGAACCCGCGGGTCCCCAGTGAAGGTTGGTTTGGGCTCCTGCATGCGAGACATCTGTGACAGTGCCCGTCTGTCTGTTCTCCCCCACATGCAGTCCCCTCTCTCTCTTCCTAGGCAAAGAAGAATGGAGAGTTAGGATGGCTTCTGGTGACACAAGTAAAAACATTTCATGTTTAGGGCGCGCTTCACACTGGAGAAGTGTGTTCACACCAAGGAGTTACGAGCAGCTAGGGAAAGAAAGTGAGTACGCAGATGAAGAGGCCCCCATCAAGGGTCTCTGCACCTTCTGAGGTTCAGCTCATCACCGGACCAATCTGCCGGGCATCCCCACCCGACACTGTGTGCCTCTGCTTGCTTCAGCTTTCAAGTGACTCTTTGGAGGGTCGTACCATACGAGCTTTACTCACTGCTTTCAGTAAAATTATTTTAGCAGTATAATGTGCACCTCTGTATAGCCGTGACTTCTACCCTAGGGTTTCTCCACTCTTGCAGCAATTCAGCATTTGCTGAGTACACACTATGGTCCCTGAGCCTTATGGATGGAGATGTGTTGTGAAATAAGCAGAGAAATTCTCTGATTTCAGCAGTGGAGGTACTCAGACACTAAAAATGTAAATAAATAAAGACCACGATTTCAAATAGTGATAAGACTGAAAAAAATCCAATGAGTCAAAGAGGGCTGAGGTGATGATGGCTACATTTGTTGAAAAGGAAAAGGAAGTTTCTTTAAGGAGACATTCAAACTGGATGAGTGGTGAGGAGACAACCGTGCAAAGATTTAAGAGGACAATGTTCCAGGCAGAGAGCAGAGCGAGTGCGAGAAACATGGTGAATCACCCATCACGGTAAGTTCCCCTCTGTGACTTTCTGACAGCCCAGGGCCACACAGGGACAGAGGGGCTCCACATTGCCTGCCCTTTCAGCCCACTCCCTTTCTCAATCCTTCCTCTGAGGCAGCTGTGACATGCAGCATGGACAAGGAAATGATGTTCCTTCTACACCCACCTGGGAGCACTGGATGCCACTGGCCTAGTTGTTTTTCTCTCCCCCATCCCATTCCTAGCTATGCCCACCTAGGGTGAGGACAGGGAGACTCACTGTGGAAACCGGACCTCAGAGTCCACAAAGGTGACTCTGCCTACCTCCTCCCCCGTGATTATGCGGATTTTTCAGGGACCCTGAAAAAGAGGCACTTAGCCCTTGCAATGGTTCCAGGCCACCACTTACACAGAGCACCCATCTGGCAAAGAGCTTGTGGGAAATCCCTACGTACACACGAAGGTGGGTAGTTAAGAATAACTCCTTACTTCACTCTGGTTTAATGCACTCTTCAGAGAACTATTTTCAGCAGCAAGATGCCACAGTGCATTTAAAATAAACCTCATTCATGACCAGTATCAAGGTCATCTCACACAAAGGGAATTAAGCTTGCTGCGGGGTGCGTCTGGAGGAGGGACAGCATCAACAGTTGGGAAAAGGATGTGATATCACTCATCTCTTTAGGAAAGCATTTCTCTGTCTTAGGGTTAGAGCTCCAGGCAGAGGAAATGGGCAGGCAGGGAAACATGGACCCGTTCCAGAGGAGATGATGGGCTCTGGAGAATGAATGAGTCAACCGGCATCAGAGGGCGGGCGGCCGGGCTTGGGGAAGAGCAAACAAAGCAAGCTGTGGAGCTTTTCAGCCTGCTCCCTCCCACAGCGCTGTCCACACGTGGGCCCCTGGTGGAGAGAAACAGTCCTCAGTGTCCTGAAAGGGTGACCTTTCCCCAAGCACGAGTTCACTGCCAGAAACTGGCTTGGCCGGGAGGAATCTAAGCCAGCAAGTTCGGGAGTGAGGAGTAGAGGCGTCTCTGTGATAGGAAAGCCTGGTCAGTCCTCGGCTTGGAAGTCTTCCACTTAGAAGAGTGGGAAGCCCTTGAGAATTGCTTCCTGAAAGGAGGAAATGCAAAGAAAGTAGCATGTAGTGACTGGCAAAACAAAACAAAAACAAAAACAAAGAAGAGAGAAAAAAAGTGGTTTGAAATAATTCTAAAATGCAACCTTAAAATCTTAATTCATTGCTTGAAGGTGGCCAGAGATCTCTTTGTGGCATCTGTGCCAGGGGCTTAGTTTCCGACAGATCCAGGCAAGCAAAGCACCTACTTCTGTAGCGCAGGCCCTGGGCACACATCTGACATTTGTCCAAGTCCTTATCGTAACTTATTCATCCTATTTACATTCCTGGCATCAGAAGTTCTTTGTTATCCCAAGGATCTTAAAATTCTCAACAGGAATTTTTATTTCATGCTTATGCCCTTTACATTAAGCAAATGGGGGCTGGGGATTTAGCTCAGCGGCAAAAGCGCCTGCCTGGCAAGCGCAAGGTCATGAGTTCGGTTCCCGGTACCGGAGAAACCGCCCCCCCCAAAAAAAACATACATTAAGCAAATGGTAGCAGTGTATGAACTCACATACCGTACGTAGTATTAAATACTGTGTGCCCACAGGAGATAAGTGAAGGAACAAGGTAAAAATATTACTGGACTCTTCTTCAAATTACTATTGGTCTCTTAGACACTGCTTCTTCTGAAGCCATCAAAGGTTCTTGGAACTAAAGGAAGACTTTGACTTTGTAATCCCTACCCACGGTCTGCAGAATCACGTAACACACCATAAACTGGAGTGTTACTCTGATACCTGGGGGATTCTCCTAGAGGAGGACAGCCGCGCTCCTGCCAGTGCACCCTGCGTGGTCACAGTGTATAGGGTGTGCACCTCCACAGTGTGTCCAAAGAGTAAGTTAGGGGATGGCTCCACTCTGACCTCACCTTTTGCCCCCTTTCCTCTTTTGCTTTAGCTTGTTTATGCTTTGGGAAAGCGAAACCTTGCCATTTCCTTGAGTCCTTGCCAAAGACATCCAGCTTGCCTGATGTCCATGGTCCCCTCTTTGCTGCGCACCCCTAGGGTGCCTTTGCAGTCTGTGGGGACCCTTCCCCAGACCCCATGTGGACATGTGAGCCCTTTTGTCACGTGCGTCACATTTTTGTTCCCAGAGTCTGGACATGGCTTGCCCTGAAAAGCTTCACGTGCTAGAGGCCGGATACCCAGCCCCATACTGTGGGGTGGAGGAACCCTACAAGTAGGGCTGTGTGTGACATAGCCAAGTCATCCTGCTGCCACCCTTCCCGGTGAGTGAGCTTTTGTGCTAAGGGATCCTTATTAAGAGAGTCCTGAGTGGGAGGCTGCTTCCTCCCCACCGCCTCACTGTGTCATGCTGTGGTCCTGCGCCCTCACCATAGGCTGATCAGGTGGGGCTGATCCACCCTGACTTCCAGCCTCCGAAACTGCTAGCTGCAGAAAACTTTATGATGTGCTCAGTCTCATGTATTCTTTATTATGAATGAAAACCCCTCTCCCTACACAGCGTTGATTTGTTTCACATTATCTTTTCCATGAGGCTCTGAGGCAGGGGCAAGGCTGGTGTCTGTCTGGGTCTCCCTGCTCTGGCCAGTGCAGCCTCCTGTGTGTGCTGCCTCAGGATGGACACCCAGTGCCTTCTACATATGTGGAACACAGCAGGTGCTCACTGCCTTGCTCAGTCAGCAAAACAATGCTGTCACGGATTGCCTGAATTCACTTAACCCAGCTCTGTTGGAAGGCGTCAGTGCAATAGCTTGAATGCAGCAACACCAGCACTGCCTGGAGCTTGCCAAAGGCTCCAGGTCCCAACTTTCTGAATCACAATGGGTTGCACAAGACACACCGGAAGTTCCAATTACGCTTCTAATTAAAGTTTAATTGCTCCAGCTTAGTACACATTTATCTAATAAGCTTGGAAAAATGAGAAACTAAATGACTATGACACTCTTCACTTATTAGCAAACTTCAGGGCCCACCAAGCAGGCTAATTACTATTTTTAACAGAAGTGAAAACTGGAGAAATTCCTAATTATTCTAAAATTCTTAAATGCTCCCCTAGTCCAGCTTGTAAATCGTATAGCAAAATAAATAATTCTGTTAGTCACAAAGTTTCTGACTTCCCATTTTGGCCTACTGTCACAATTAAAGAAAGAACCTAAATTAAATATAAAGGCGCAAAAAGTACTGAAATTTCACAATGGTTTTAAAGTGATTGTGGTTGTCTCACATAAAAATATTCATGATTAAAGGTAAAATCATAGTGATA
This sequence comes from Chinchilla lanigera, assembly GCF_000276665.1. Taxonomy (NCBI): domain Eukaryota; kingdom Metazoa; phylum Chordata; class Mammalia; order Rodentia; family Chinchillidae; genus Chinchilla; species Chinchilla lanigera. The sequence goes on along the minus strand of NW_004955474.1, from coordinate 659,519 downwards.
CATAATAAGCTCACGTTGGTGACTCACCCATCATTTATGCAGGTCTTCAAAGACGCAGTGGACTTTCACACAAAAAGAATGTGAGCCTTTCACTTACTTTAACCACTGGTTTCCTGTTAATCGAGATTTGAAAACGTCACCTGAGGTTTACTGTAGAATACACAAGGACAATGTTGGAGGCCCCAGGTCAATATCCTGAATGCTACAAGTGATCAAATGTACTTTGACTCAAAGCAAATAAAATTGCAAATCTGACGTTGTTCTAGAGATTCTCGTCTCCGTCAGTCCAGAGGCCATAGGAGAACAGAAAGCAAATTCAGAGTACATGCTTAGGTGTGTCTACACTCAACATGTAGACATGTCTGTCATCTGCCAAACAAAACCATGTACATTAGGCAGACCTTCAAATAAGTAGTTATCACTGCACTCATTAAGATAGTAGGCTCATACTCTTGAGAAAATAAGGTTAAACACTCAGTTGTTTTATAAAGTCCCCAGCCCAGGACCTAAACACAAAAGGACATTTATGGATTGCTAAGTGATTTAGCTGTGGTATCTATTGACTTAACTTATTTGCGCTGCTTTCTGTAGAGACCCATGGACAGAGAATTAAAAATGGTTTCAGTGCATGTGAATTTGAATCATCCCCAAGTCTGGAGAGCCGTGTCTCAGTGCTCAAGAAGGAAATGGAGACTTGGGGGCTGTAGCAATTTGTCTCTAGATGTCACCCCAAAGCCTCATGCAGTCATGGGGGGGCAGGCATTCTAGAGGTGGCTGAATCTAGAGTTTGTGATTGGTTCATTGTTCGGGCTAAGATTGGGGGTGTGGATGCTACAACTGCCCTAGGGCAGTTAGCCTGTGTACAATATAAGGGAAGGAAAGAGGCTGTTTCCTCCTGCTCCTCCCTTCTGCCCTTTTTCCTCTTGTGGGTTTACTGTCTTCTGCTGCCATGAACTGTTGCCCTCGGCCATGTGTCACCTTGCCTTGGACCCAGCTGATTACAGACACAAACCTCTATGAACTGTGAGCTAAACAAATCTTTCCTTCCTTAATTCCAGGCATCAGGTGTTTCATCCCAGCAACAAGAGAAAAGTAACTGAGACCGGGGCAGACGCTGAGGAGGCCATTCAGTGTTGAGATTAAGGCTTTGGAATGAGCAGAACTAGATACAGATCCTGGTTCCCGTTGTTATGCCTTGGGCCTAGATGTCCCCTCAAAGGCTCATGAGGTTCTAGGTGGGGCTTCTGGGAGGCAGCTGTATCTATAGCATGTGATACTGGGATCAAGGATGTGATGCTGGGATGGATTCACGGTGCAGTGCTAGGATTAAGGCTGTCCCACACAGTGTGTGAGTGCTACCCACCCTAAGGGTAGCCTGGATAGAATACAAGGGACAGAAATAGGGGTGCTGCTTGCTGCTTACCACTCGCTGCTTGCTACTTCACTGCTTTGCTATATTCTGCCTGCCATGGACTGTTTCTCCTCTGGGATGCCACACTGTCATGACACCCTATGTTGGACCCAGCCAGTTATGGACTGAAACCTCTACAAACTGTAAGCTAACTAAACCTTTTCTCCTTTAACTTGTGGGAGTTGGGTATTTGTCTCAGCAACTGTTGTAGTCAGGAGTTTACAAAGGAAACAATAAGGACATATATTTTATAGAATTATTTTATAGTAGTCACTGAAAGAGTCATGTACAAAGAGAGTGCAAGAAATCTGTCCACACACTGAAGACCCCAAGAATCCAGCTGAGGGCCTGGATCCCACAGCAATGTCCTGCATAAGTCCCTCTGAAGACCAAAAGCTGATAACAGTGCCACCCACCAGTCCAATTGGAGGCCAAGAGCCCATGACAATGTCTTGTGCAGGACTATTTCATGGATCTGTGCTGGGAAGGCCCCAAGGTCAGTGGTAGAAGCTAGAAAGTCTGTGCCAGCGGGATAAAGGATCTGTGCCAGCAGGCTGAGGGATCTGCACTGGAGCCAGGAAGCAATGTTCAAAGTAAGAGCCAGAGCTTCCCCCAAGGTACCACAGCCATCCTCAGCAACAGTGAAGTCCTGAACTTCTCTGATGGGGAGAACAGCCAAGCTCCTATCAGGAAAGCCAGTGAGACAAGCTTGTCCAGGAGATTGAACAGCACACCATCTTTTCCTCTGAAGCCAGGAAGCAATGCTCAAAGTAAGGACCAGAGCTCCCCTAAAGTGAGCCATAGCCATTCTCAGCGACAACAAGGTCCTGAGCTCCTTTGAAGATGAGAACAGTCGAGTTTAGCAGGAAAGCCAACATGACAAGCTTCTCCAGGAAAGCCAACGGCTCCCTACAGCTTCCCAACATCTTCAACAGTTCTTCCTCTCCAGTTCTGCCTCTTATGCTGCTGGCAACAATCTCCAGGTGGGCCTCCCACATCCAGCACCATACTGGCTCAGTTCAGCTGGGTGTTACAAGTTGACCAGCATTTGTCAATCCACCACAGCAACCAAGGAGAAAAGTAACTAAAACACCAATCATTAGTAGCCAGCCTCATAGATGAAAAATTATTATCATTTCAGAAAAAATGTAAATGTAATGCAGGCCCTGCTATTAACAATAGAAAAGGACAACTGAATTTAAGAGAGGGTATGTAAAAGCGTTAAGCACTCACACTAGTGCAAAGCTGTGACCTGACACCTTTCACCAGGGTTGGCTTTGGACAGCATTTCATTCAGCCGGTGATCTCAACTAAGGGTCCACGTGGCACTGTGCTAATCACTCAGAAAAGCAGAGCAAAGAGATCCTGGGAAATGGAACTAAGGGCTCAGTGGACATAAAGTGTTTAAAGATAATAATTGTGCCATCAAGGCTACATGAATTGTGATAAGCATTTTGGAAGAAAATCATAGCTATCAGGAAAGGTGCCAAGGAGAACTAATTTAAATATCCAGGTCAGGAAAGACGTCAGAGGAAGCTGTATTTCAGTCAGGGCTTGCAGAGCAAGCAGGCCCTGCCCACCAGGATCAGGGGTCCGGAGGAGCACAACACAGATTTCACAGACACAGCTTTGAGGCTGCAGAGGTGGTTTGGTGGAGGAGCTGCTCAGGCAGAGGTCAAAGTGGCAGGCGCTCAGGGGATGCTGAGCTTTCTTACAGGGATGTACTGAAATACTGAAGTCAGTCGCCTTCCACAGCAGCACTGCTGGTGCAGAAAGCATGGGGTAAACCGGGATTCACAAGCTCACATCTCAGCTCCATTTGAATCATTTTAAAGCATGTGCTTGCTGAGGGATGAACTGTGTGTGCTGGCTCAGCCCTTCCCACAAACACTTAGGAAGAGTCCTCATGTGCCGGCAGCCACCATCCTCGTGGCACAGGGGCAGGGCAGTGGGCACTGCAGAGAGACACTGCTCTCACTCTCGCTAAATTCTAGTTGGGGAGGAAATTAGATAGATAAAATATAGCTGTGAGAAAATAAATCCAAATAACAGAGGTGGTACAATTTTAGAGTGGTCAGGAAAGATATCTTCTGGGCAGAAATGAAGAATAAGCCATCTGAAATCTAGAGAATGATCTTTCCAAGGAGAGGAATCATAAATATGCCCAAAGATCCTGAGATCAGTGTCATGCTTAATATTTTCAAGAAAGAGCCTGGAACGTTTATCTATATTAAGGTGATTGTATCATCTCTTTATCATCATTATCCTCCCCACCACCATCACTGCCATCACCAGCACCACCTTCATTGTCACCCTCATTGTGTAGCTGTGGGATTCATTTCAGAGGATTCTAGAACTTGCTGTGCACACATAAATCTATCAGAGACCATCACACCTCAATCTTTAAATCCAAAAGTGTTTTCATAACACTTTTGCATTAAATGTTAGGGAAACAAGTCATTTTGAGGCAGATTTTTATCTTTTGTTTTTGTTTTTTTTCCCTCCGGTACTGGGAATCGAACTCATGACCTTTTGCTTGCCAGGCAGCTGCTGTGCCGCTAAGCTGAATCCCCAGCCTCTTTTTTTTTTTTTTTTTTTTTGAGGCAGATTTTTAAATCTCTAGCTGTAGCAAGAATCACCTGAGATGTGTAAAAATACAGGTGAGTGTGTCACAGTTTTGGCTCACCCCACCTACCATTAAACCCAGAGCTTACATGTGCAGCACAGCCCTGGGTGGCTTGCTGTGGAGTACGCTGTCCGACCAACCTTGAAAAATGCCACTCCTCTCCCAGCATAGCACATGGGCCCTTCCACTCAGCAACAGGCCCTGAAACATTTTCTTTGAATATCGAAGATCTCAAAGAAAACAAGAAAGAACCAAGCTTAACGAGAAGACATATATAGTAATACTTGGGAAATCGACGGAGAAAAGAAGCCAGTGAGCTCAAATTCATTTCTATCTGAACTATGACCCCAGTGGCACTTAATGAATCCAGGAAAACTTAGTTTTTCACTAGACCTTCAAGATAAACCTTTCCTTACTGCTATAACTTAACAGGGAGTTTTCAAACAGATATAAGAAGTTTGGTGTCTGGCATTCCTAGGGGGAAATGTTCTGGTTAATGAAGACATACAAATATGACTTCTGTTAAAAATATATTCAAGACAAGCATACAAATGTGCTTTAAATCTTAAAAATGTATCACTTTCACAGTAGTGCAATAATATTGTAATAATGAGGGTCCTTGTACTGGAAATGTTTAGTGTAACAGTGAGTTATGGTTAATAAAACACTTCATAACAGAAAACTGATATAACTATATTCTTTCCTTCAAATATTAATGTTTGCAACATTGAAGTGTTATACTTTCAACTCAGTTTTCCTTGCTTTCACATCAAGTACCAATCGGCATTTTCACCTTAACTTGGTAGTAACCACACCTTTCTCCATCTGCATCTCACACTGATTCAGTCCTGCAAATCACTACTCCATCCTTACAAGCAGTTCCTGTATCATCACCTTTTTCTGCCATAGAAAAGGAAAGTGAAGCCCTGGATGGATCAGCTGTGGATCCCTGCCCTCCGGGAATTAACTCTTGTTACTCCATTCAAATGGATAATAATAGACTGATGCATATTTACTGTTTTGGAGAAACATTAAATCTAAGATTAGTATTTGCAGGAACATAAAGGAATATTGAAAAACAGAACATCAATTTTAAATAAGACTCTGAGATTCTTACTTTAGTAACTTGGCCAGATAATTTGCCACACTGAATTTTTTGCAAGGTACTTTCCAAAGTACTTACAGTTATGGTAAATAACTTTAGTTGGAAGTTGAAAGGAGACCGATACTTCTCCATCCATGTAAATCTCTTTTATATTGGGACTCTCAATTCAAAATAACTTTCCCTCCCAGCTCCCACTGAGACCCAGCATAATGCTGCTTCCTTAATCAGCTGTTTGCACATGGTATTGTCTTGCTTCTGTGCTGTCTTGTTTACTTTTCTCTCATTGCTGAGACAAAATAGCCGACACCCAGAATTAAGGAAGGAAAAGTTTATTTAGCTCACAGTTTGTGGAGGTTTCAGTCCATACTTGGCTGGCTCCAAGGCAGAGTGGCACATGGCAAAGGGCAACCATTCATGGCAGCAGAAGATAGCAAAGTCAGCAAGAGCAAAAGGGAGGAGTGGTGGCAAGCAGCCTCTTTCTCTCCCTTACATGTGCAAAACTACCTACCCCAGGGCGCATGTAGCACTCACACCCATAATCCGAGCATTAGACCATAGATGGATCATAAACTCTAGAAGCCTGCCCTATGACTGCATGAGGCTTTGAGGGGACATGCAAACACAAACCATAACATGTGATAAGTGCAGAAGGCGTCGGAATAGAATCTCCTGGTGGGCACCAGTACACCTGAAAGATGTTTGATCACAGAACCCAGTAAAGTTGGATTCTAAAATCCAAAGTAGAATTTTAGCAGCTACAAATGAATTTAATTTTGGCCCAACCTCCCCTAGTTTGCACCACAGCTTAGGCACTAGTGAATCATGATGCAACTGTAAGGGAGGTAGGGGGACTCCTGATTTTTAATTTCTCTTGCTGCTTTCCAAGAGCAGTCTTGGAATCAGAAGGACTGGTGAGGCTGGCTCTCAAACCTCTCGTTTTCAGAGCAGGCAATAAGCCTTAGCAGCCTCCCACATGAAGCCCAGTTTTTCTTGGAATGGTGTGCAAAGCATGCTGGGTCCCTGCCTTAGCATGAGGTAAGGTCAGACAGCAATGCGAGTTGAAGGAGGGCAACGCTGAATGAAGAGCAGGCCTTTGGAGACTCTCCCTATTTCTTCAACTCCTTTCCTCAGGGAAAGCCACCTTATTCTCACTGGAGTTGTCCAGTGGGAGATCAGTACACATGAGCACATATCCTTTTCTTTTAATCTGTTTTTCAATTGGTTTTTGGAGACAGGGACTTACAATGTAGCCCAAGTTGCCCTCGAACTAGCTATATCTCCCATGCTGGCATCGAACCTGTGATCCTCCTGCCTCAGCCTCCCAAGGGTTAGGATTGTAAGTGTGTGCTACCATGCCCAGTTTTAATCAGTTTCTAAACTCCTTCCCATGCCAAGACAATTCCCAGACGCATATGCCCATTTTTAATATTTGCATCGTCTGCTTACATTTCAGGTAACTGAAAATCAATAATACAAACAGAAGACTCAAATGCAGCCCTCCCAGTGGGGGAATTAATCATAGCTCATGCTCTGAAACACTTGGGAAAAGACTCTGAAATACACTGAACACTAAATAAATGGGAATTGAGGCATTTACCAAAGATTTCAGGTTTCTGTTCTGAGTACTGCTAATACATTCCTTTGATTGTGGCTTATGAGTTCCTTCTGTGAGGAAGCACAAAGTAATCAGAAGTTGTTCCCTTAAAATGATGGAAAGATTGCAGTAATTTGAGACAGGCTGAGTCTTGACTGTCTGCTGGCCAAGAAAAAGGCCCGGGTCCCCTGTATTTCTCAGTGTGGGCCCGCCCAGAGCTCTGCCAAAGCAAGTCAGGTCTGATCTGAGACTTGTAAGACCATTCTGGGAGTCCAAATCTTGGTTGCTTATGCATTTCCTGGAATGTAAGCTCCTGGAAGACAGGGGCTGTGAGCATCAAGGTCATTGTGTCCAGAATGCCGAGGGCAGAGGTGGCCTGGAGGTGCATGGTGGAATTCAGCAGAGCATACTGGGTCACCACTCTAGAGAAAGCCAAGCATTTCTGCAGGGTAGAGAGATAAACAAGATGCAAAAACAAACCTTTAGGGACCTGCTGTTTGTCAGAAGAGTTTGGTGTGAGCTGACAATCATTGGTAGGCACAAAGTAGAAGACAGTAGGCAACTTTTAGAGTGATATTGGACTTACACGATTGTATTATTTTCAAAAGAGTCCCATATCAATTATCCAACATGATCTAATGCTTTGGAAAATGCTCTGCAGTGTCCTGCACACTGAATCAATGTGAGGGGCTCTTTGGTGGTTCCTGAGACCCACACTGGGGCTGCTGCAATAGATAGCATCCTTTTCCTGAGCCCCCCAGGTTCCTGCAAGAAGACTCAGGGGCGTGGTGGGACCTCACCTCAGCCTGGCTGCACACAGACTCACCGTGGAGCTTTGGCAAGTCCTGGTGTCCCGGCTACCCTCTGGACCTCCCTTCTGAGTCTCTGCTGCAGGCAGAACCTAGCTGTGCCTGGGGGGTGGGTAAAGTTCATCAAGTGACTCTGCTGGCTGAGTCACTGTGCCCAGCTGTCTCCACTGCAAACATCATCAGGATCTTCTAAACCCCAAGGTACAGTAGCTAATGGAAGTCAGGATGGAGCTGCACAAATGCACTGGGGACAACAGAAAGGCTTTATCTAATGCTGGAGAAAATACAGCCACAAGGATCATCTGTTCGTCCCTCACCGCTGTCCACAGGTGATCATGTTCTACCTAAGTCGCATCCCAATTAAACACCACTGTATTTCACTCCTGTTTTCCCCAGGGCTGGGTGCTTATGAGGATGATCAGAAAGAGTTTCTCTCCCTGAACTTTCGATGGATTAGGCCTGGGTAGGCAAGAAGTCTGTGCTGGAATTCTTGGCCTACAGTTACTCTTAGTCATCCCTCTTGGTGGAAAAAGTCCAGGCATGAATAGCGTGCGAGCGTGTGTGATCTTTCAACAGTGTCACCACCTAGATGAGCCACCAGCTGGGAAGGAGATTTATCTACCCCACATACATCTGACATGGATTAAACAAACTCTTGTCTGTTTGTAAACACATGTTTGTGCAACCCATGATGCAACGAGGGACTTCCTGGCTTCTGAGTTTCTGGGCGCTCTTGGTGTGTGTGGACACTCGTGCACACCAGCAGCCACTTATGAGAAGAACACACTGAAAAACTCGAAGACAACTCAGCTCTTTCCCATCAAAAGGCTACTCTGTCAACTTCAGCTTCAAGAACCTAAATAACAGTATTGTGGTATCGCAACTTGGGAAAGTTAGTGTGGCTTTTATCCTGAGATGACAGGGGAGTAAGCCAAAGGTTACAGAAATGTTACAGGAAGCCTGGTGACTCTGTGTGACATCAGCAGAAACCGTGAGGCTTCTGGAGAGAACCCCTGACTCACCTCTGATCTAGACATTTAGTTCATTTCACCTAACTCACTTCATGTAGAATTTTTCTGATGTGTTCAAGTAATGTCATGCTTCTGTTCAAAGGAATCGCATGATTATTTTACTTAATTGTTTTAGAGTCAGATCCACAAAGTCTGACAAGTTCTTCTAGACTTGTGACCACAATGATCCTTATTGAAAGAATGCATTTTTAATTGAGAAATGGAGTCTAAGAGACCTTTGCTTTCACTGGTGCTTTTGTCCAACTTTCTTGTCTATCCTCTAATAGATCAGAGCCTTCAAGGCAAACTCTGTCGGTACCTAGTGGGGGAAGCTTGCAGAGAAGGCTGAGGGGAAAGGAGCTGAGTGTGTAGCTCAGAGGCAGAGCATTGTCTTGCATGTGCAAGGCCCTGAGTTCATCTCCAGCATGAATAATATACTTGAGAACATTTTCACGTGAGTTAGTTGTTATAGATATAAATATGTAATTTGAAAAACAATCTACATCAAAATCTTAGAATATGTACCTGTACTCTGATGATCCCAAGATAAATTACTTGGACCCTAAGTGAATTATAATTGCACAAATAAAAACTAAAAGAATTATACATACAAGAAAAAGAAATTCAGTGACTTCAAAGCTAAAGATAACATCCATCAAGTCAAACATACTCAGATAAAGAGGTGAAGGGCATGTCTTATGTTCCATGCCCTGGAGCTTTGGAAAGCTAACTCAAGCATAGAGTTTTTGTTTTCCCACTGACCTCAGGCACCCCAATTTTCACACCATCCTGCTCCCCACCAGCACAGCCCCAACTAAGAAATTAAGGCCTTGTTAGTTGACAGAACTAACCCTCCAAACACTTTCATCGTCAACTGGAGCCCTCCTGGGAGCCATGGCAGGGGTAAGGAGGAGATTGAGATAGAGTCCTCTGGGGGGTTGTTGAAATCAATCCCATGAAGGGGTCTGGGTAAGAGAGGCCACTCTTCACTGCACATAGTCCACAACCTGCCCAAGGGCTTTAAGCCCTGCCCAATCTGTTCCTGCCCATTTGTCCAGCTGTTATGGCTGATACATTGTGTCAACTTGAGAAGTCTAGAAGCTTAACTAAGTACTCAGCAGTTGCACATCCTGGGGTGAAAAGAACATGTCCTTAGTGCTCTGGGGTGTTGTTCACTGTGTCAACTTGAGAAGTTTAAGAGTTCAACTTTAAACTTTAAAGTAATTCAGTAGGGGTGAGGAGGGGTTCCAGGGTCCTTACTTTGTAAACATCCTCAGCTTGTGGAAGAAGACAGCATGGAGATGGTATGGGTGTCGGCAGATAGGCCATATATGATATAAGGGAGGAAAAGAGGCTTGTTCCTCCCCTTTTTAGCTCTTGCTGCTTTTGCTGTCTTTTGCCACCTTGAACTGTTGTCCCTCACCATACCACCCTCCCCTGGAGCCAGCTGATTATAGACAGACCGCCACAAACTGTGAGCTAAATAAACCTTTCCTTCCTGAATTTTGAGTATTGGGTATTTTGTCTCAGCCACAAGAGAAAAGTAACCAAGACACTAGCCATCACCCTGCTCCTCTGTCCAGAGCTTCAAAGGTGACCTGTCTTCCCATCTGAGAATCTCAGCCCAAATCACCCTTGCTGCCATTACAGAAACTCTTCTCACTCCTCCCATCTAACCAAAATGTGTGCAGGCTCAGTTCAAACATTTCTTCCTTGGGGACACTTCCCAGTTCCCCAGAGTTACCTAGATCCATCTGGCCTTCATGGACATTTGAACATTTGAAGCTCGTACATATTTGTTGAATGTAAGAATAAGTGATCTGAGAAAGAACAAAAGAAAAAGGAAAAGAAAAGAAGAAAAGAAAAGAAAAAGATCCTGGCAGCTGATGGATCATGGCATTCCCCACAGGATATAAATGACACCCACAGAAAACCAAGAGGATACAGGGATGGGGTTGACCTATGACCACTGGAGAATGGTGGAAATAACCCACTTCCCAGTCATGGAGAGCACTGTGTCTTCAGACTGTTTTATAGGCCGTTTTGCTTAGTTTTGTTGTGTTATAGGGATATGGATCACTATACAATAGATTCACCAACATGGGATCATGCTGCCCATACAGTCTCCACAGGGATCAAAGAAGGGGAAAGGAATGGACAGAGATGGGAGAACTGGTCTCTGTCTAGAGAATAAGCACTCATGTTGAATATCTGTTATCATGAATTCAAGAAAAAACTAGGAGTTCTTTAGGGAACTTACAAGTTAAATAAGGTTGAATGTCTCACTGATGAAACTTTTCTAGTAAATCACAGCTGAGTCACGGTCTCAGGGCCCTGGAGTCCTGAATCAAGGAAGGGCCCACACTGTGGGGTTCCCAGGGCTGTGCTGGGCTCTACACCACCCCAAAATGTTACCAGAGCCTCCACCTCCTGCAGGACGGTGGTGATAGCTCATCTTGGGAAAAGATGCTTCATAGAATATTTATGGGCAAAATTAGAGACAGAGGTGCCAGATTTTTAACAATTTAAAAAATCACTCATTTCAACTGAGTGAAAGTGCATGTAAACTGACTTTGACTGAAGAGGGGAGGATTTCAGAACAATGCGCAGAAACTGACCTATTCACAAATAACCAGTTTCCAGGCTGGGCTGAAACCTGGACATCTTCAGGAACCCAGGTGAGCCACTCCCATGCCTCCCCAACTAGTGTGTGAGGGAGGCAGAGTCTGGACACCTTCTTGGACCTCAGCAGTCACTCCCAGCATAACCTACACCCCCCTGAGAGCACAGCTGAAACCTGGACAGAGTCAGCAACCTTGGGATTCCACCCTCACCCCTCCCCTGCTGGTGTGGGAACTGGGTGTGGTCCTGGTCAATATCTGAAGCCTCAGTAATCATGGCCTGCAGTCCCCCTACTCTTATGGAAGCTGGGCTGAACCCCAGACAGTTTTAGGA
>NW_004955474.1:644794-646052 GCF_000276665.1 Chinchilla lanigera | reverse complement strand
CAAAGGAATTGAAATTATCCCATGTATACTATTGGACCATAGTGCAATGAAATTAGAAATTAATGACAAAAGAAATCACAAAAACTCCATAAACAGTTGGAATTAAAATAACATCCTCCTAAACAACAAATGGGTCATGGATGAAATCAAAGTAGAAATTAAACAATATTTGCAATCAAACAGAAATGTAGATACAACTTACAGGAACCAGTGGGATGCAATGAAAGCAGTCCTCAGAGGGAAATTTATAGTGATGAATTCCCACCTTAGGAAAACAGAATGAGCACAAATAAACAATCTTATGCTGCACCTCAAGCTCCTAGAAAAAGAAGAACAAGTCAAACCCAGAGCCCAAAGAATGCAGGAAATTATAAAGCTCAGAGCAGAAATTAATGCAATGGAGGCTAAAAAATAATATAAAGAATTAATGAAACAAAGAGTTGGTTCTTTGAAAGAATAAAGAAAACTGATAAACCCCTAGCTAATAGGGGTTTATCAGTTTTTTTCTTTCCTTTATCAAATAAAGGAAAGAAAAAACTGAAATACAGGCAATAAAGAATGAAAGGGGTAAAATCACTACAGATTCTATAGAAATTCAGAAGTTCATCAATACCTACTTTGAAAATCTTTACTCTCATAAGATGGAAAACACAGAGGAAATGGACAGATTTCTAGATACATATGAATTACCATAGCTGAATGAAGTTATAAAAATCCTGAATAACTTAATATCAGCCAGTGAAATTGAGAATGTAATAAAGAACTTGGCAGTGAAGAAAAGCCCAGGTTCTCATGTCTTCACAGCTGAATTCTACAAGAAATTTAGAGAAGCTATAACATCAATTCTCAAACTCTTTAATGAAATTGAAAGGGAAGTAATTCTCCCCAGTTCATTCCTGGAGGCAAGTATTTTCCTGATACCAAAACCAGAGAAAGACCCAACAAAAAAAGACAACTACAGGCCAATCTCCCTAAGGAATATAGATGCAAAAACTCTCAACAAAATACTAGTAAACAGAATACAACAAATCATCAAGAAGATTATACACAATAATCAAGTGAAATTCATCCCAGGAATGCAGGGATTGTTCAAAATACCTATATCAATTAATGTAATTCACCATGTCAATAAAGCCAAAGACAAAAATCACATGATCATCTCCATCAATGCAGAAAAAGCTTTCAATAAAGTCCAACACTCATTCATGATGAAAACCCTACAGAAAATAGGAATAGATGGCCTTTACCTCAAGCTGAT
>NW_004955474.1:580345-642887 GCF_000276665.1 Chinchilla lanigera | reverse complement strand
AAAAAGATAAACTTGAGGCTTTTGTAGGTAAACGGATGCAACTAGAGACCATACTCATATGTGAAATAAATCAGACCCACATGTGTAAACATCACATTGTCTCCCTGATGTAGTAACGTGAAAGAGTAAATAAAACTCAAAATGTACAATAGAGGTTAGGAAAAGGAGAGAAATTGCTCAAAGGAAGGAAGGACTGGGATGAGGGAAAGAAGAAAAAAGAAAGAAGGAAGACTAAATATATATATGATGTTTTTAATATACATATGAATAGCTGGGATAACTGTACTGTTGATGTCTGATGGTATAGTGAAAGGATCAGTCAATACTTAAAATTTTTTATGTTCTGACCAATTTTGCATGCTTATATCTGGTAAGCTGAGTAACTGAAATGTAGACAACAATACACAATGGAACTACCATGGTGAACTCCTACCATCTTGTCTAGTGAAACTCTGTATTATCTCTAATGTTTTATCTAATAATTGTTTTCTTATTCTCTTTAATGGTTTGAACAGTCTCCCATTCTGACATCTGGTAATCCGAGCAATGTAATTGAAGATAATATGTAATATAACAACCATGGTTAGTTCCTATCATTTTGTCTTGAAACCCTGTATCACTTTTCATGTTCTTGCTTTATTTCATTTATGTTTGTAATGTTGGAATGCTGCTACTGTTCTTTTTTTTTCTCATGTTCTACTCTCTTTATAATAAAAAATGCAGTTTTGGGATGGATCTTGCTTCTTAGTGATTGATGTAATTGTTCTTACCATTTTTTTAACTGGCAGCATTTGTGCTGCATTCAAAGTTTATAAAAGCAAGTCTGCAAATGCAGAGTAGCTCCCACCTACATCCTCAAGCATGACAATCATTACTGTGCCTCCAGTTTTCTCCAAAAACTAAAAACTGTAATTCTTTACCAATTGCATCTTATTTTTAAATTATTTTTTATGTTTGGTCACTGTGATAATCATATTTGCTTAAAGATAAATATATTTAGTGTAGTTGCCAAAATTATAAAATAAAATGTAAACTAACTGAAAAAATGAGAAGATAATTTATGCTCCTGTATAATGAAATATTATGCAGCTATTAAAATTACATGGAAGTCATTAAATGGGAAAAGAAAAGATCAAATCGCATGTACAAAGTCTATGTATAGAAAATAATAATCTATGGTAGAAACACTGGCAAATCACAGCGGAACTTTTCCTTCTGTTTATGTCTTCTAACTTTTATATTTACTTTAAAAATAAAAACAAGCCTTTTCAAAGTAATTTCACAGGCAAGAACAGAGACTAGCATATGCTGTCCCTTCATTCATTGGAAGAAGTTAAAAGGAAAGTTAGAACTTGGTATCTGGCCGTGGTAAGTTTTTGAGTTCATACTTTTAAATTTTAGTTTCTAAAATAATTAACATTTTCATTTTTAAAATAAGGCTTTTTAAAAGTGATACAGGGTTTCAAGACAAAATGATAGGAATTAACCGTGGTTGTTATATTACATATTACCTTCAACTACATTGCTCAGATTACCGGGCTCAAAATTTTCCATGAGGTCCCAGGGAGCCATTCACTGATCCCAGCCACTTCTGTAAGTCTCTGCAGAGCTGACCGAAGTTCTGTTTCCCTGGCAGAGCAAAGCCAGGGCCTCCAGCAAGAGCCAAACAAGCTTTAAAAATAACAGATTTAAGATGTGGGTGTGTCATGCTGTGTCTAGATGTCCTCTCAAAGTCTCATGTGGTCGTAAGTGGGGCTTTCTCAGAGGTGGCTGGATCTAGAATGTGTGATGCTGGAATTGATTCATGGTGCAATGCTAGGATTAAGGGTGTGAGTGCTGCCTGCCCTAAGTAGCCTGGATAAGATATCAGGGATGGAAAGAGCTGTGGTCATCCCTTGTTACTCTGCTATCTTTTCCCCACCATGAAATGTTTCTCCCCTGTGATGCTCCTCTGCCATGCCACCTTGCCTTGGGGACAGTCAGCTGTGGACTGAAACCTCTACAAACTGTGAGCTAAATATACCTTTCCTCTTTTAACTTTGGGTATCAGGTATTTTGTCTCAGCAACAAGAGAAAAGTAACTAAGACAGGGGGAGGGTTCCATTTCACATTAACTTCCTTTATTGTAAAAATAGTTGGATATTGTAGAAGCTTGTAAAATATGTAAAGGACTCTTTACAAAATTCCTGTTTCTACACGTCAAAGACAATCAGTGTTAGACTTCTTCTTACTTATTCTCCCCATCTCTCCCACCCCAGCTTTTGCCCTTCTCAAGGAACATAATTGCTGAATAGTTTTGTGGCCAAGTGACACATAGCAGCCAGTTCCTCAAGAACAAAGTCATCCAGTGGCTTGACGAGCAGGTGGCCCAGTCCTCCACTCAGCCCCTGTGAGCTTTCCACACAGAGGGGTCAACTCTCCACCCCTCCACTGGCCCCTCTCACCATGACTGGGCCACACAGTGAGGACTCTGGCAGGAGGACTCGAAAGCAGGGCACTCTTTTGGCCATCCCAGGCAGCCACGGTGCTGTTCTGTGAGGAAGGGAGGCAGATTTTTAAGCACCAGAGTGAGGTTCTGCTGACCTGAGGCCACTGCTGTGTGGAGACACCAGGTGAAGCTACTGTCTCCGTGTCTGGTTGGGAGACTCAACCTTCACCTGAGGACTTAGTGGGGTAAAAAGAAGGAGAATACACTAAACTCATTGGACAGCACAGCAGTGAGATTCACTTCAAAGAGAAAATGATAATACCTCTCTAATAGCTTCTACCTAGATGTTCCCCTGAAGCCTTATGCTCCCATGGTGGGGGGTGATTTTGGGACACAGCTGGATCTAGGGTGTGTGAATGTGGATTAAGGGTATGATAGCTGGATTAGTCCCCTGACTGGTTGGGCATTGCCCTGGATATGGGTAATGGGAAGTGCCACCCCAGGTGTGGGTGGCACTAGTCAGTGGGCTTAGAGTCTGGATGGAACATAAGGGGAAAAGAAAGCAGGCAGAAGGCAGGCTCCCTACTTGCTGCTTCCTGCCTGCCCTGCCATGGACAGTTTCTCCTCTGTGATGCCCCTCTGCTGTGAGCCGCCCTGCCTTGGAGCCAGCCAATTATGGACTGAGACCTCTACAAACTGTGAGCTGAAGTAAACCTTTCTTCCTTTAGCTTGTGAATTTTGGATATTTTGTCTCAGCAACAAGAAAAGTAACAGGACAGGGATACAAAGGCATCAGAATCCAGAACTATAAAAGCACTGCTGGTTTACTGACAAGAGGGAGAAAATGCCATCCTGCTGGGTGTAATTTAGGAGTAACTGGGAGTGATTTGGGTACATTATTTAAACATGCAATTTCTCCCAAATATGCAGTAGGTGTGAAGAAGTGGATTCAAATGAAGTAGTAATAGCAGATGGCTCTTATCAGACCTGCAGTATCCGCCTGCTGTTGGTCTTCCCACTACATAGGTATTCGTCACTGACTCCTTAGGGCAACATTGCATTGCCCAGGTGCTATAAAGACGGGAGTTGGAGGCCAGAGAGTGGATGGACACCACGACCCAACAGCAAGCCAAGGTCCCCAGCCATGGCTGACCCCAGTCCTGCTCCTGCAGCCCCTTTACCCAGGCAGTTTCAAAGGCCCCTTCCACTTCCTTGTAACTAGTGACAGGACAAAGACTGACACGTTCATGGTGATAAAAATAAATAAGTAGAGCCTAGGAAAAGCTCTTCCTTACCATGAGTGCCAAGGAACAAAAGGAGACCGAATGCTAGGTTAAAAAACCACTGGCGAGCTTTAAAACTAGTCAGTGAGATTTTGATGGGAGACAATGTATTTACATAACCCAAATTATTTCCCCACAAATTAGATATTAATTATGAGAAAACATAGTAGCTTTTTGCTGAGGAACCTTGCCTATGCCATCTTAGTCAAAGTCACAACAAAGTTAAATTGGCCACCTGTGGTTCCTAATATAAAGTCCTGCAAGATTTCCCACAAATCCTTGCAAAGACACAAATGTGAATTTAACCCTAAACCACCACCAAATGGGATACAGTTTAGAAAAGAGCTCAGCTATAATCTTTGCAAATGTCAAGGTCAAGAAATACAAAGAAATGTCAAGGGTGATTCCAGGCTAAAGGAAATTGAAGAGGCTTGACTGGTTAATGTTACCTGTGATTCTAGATAGAATTCTGGGTGAGAGAAAAAGCCATGAAAGATAATGTGAGTACAGTTGGTGGCATTTTAATGTGGAATGAATAACAGAAAAAGTGTTTAGTTAATGTTAAATTTCTTGATTTTGCCAATTTGTGGTTGTGTACAAGAAGGCCCTTACTGTTAGGAAACAAGTAGTATTCATAAACAGACACATGTGCTATCTGGAAATGTCATCAAACTTTTTGTATAAAGAAGAAATGACGAAATGAGGGAATAAAAATTTCATAGAGAAACTCATGATTAAACAGTTGGCCAGGATTGGTATTAATATATATTTTTATTTTATCATCCAGAAACTTAAAATAATCATTGGAAAGAATTATATCAAAGGAAAATTTTACATCTTCTTAGCTTTGGTCCAATAGTTTTACCTTTGGACATTTATTCAAGGGGAAAATATCATGGAGAGAGGTACAGTGATTTTATTATAAAAGCATTCATCAGGGGCTGGGGATTTAGCTCAGCGGCAAAGCACCTGCCTGGCAAGCGCAAGGTCGTGAGTTCGGTTCCCGGTACCGGGGAAAAAAACAAAAACAAAAAAACAAACAAACAAATAAAAGCATTCATCAAACCATGTAATTACAGAAACCTGAAAACAGCTTACACATTTAATAGTGTAGTGTCTTTTAAGATTATGCTGTCATTAAAATGTTATCAAACAGTATTTAATTCTTGTACAAGGATCATCTTTAAGCAATAATACAGGATTAAAAATGGAGCACAGGAAACAACTTCATTTCTGTATATATGTGCTCATGTGAATAGATCCATTAAGAGGGCTGGGGATTTAGCTCAGTGGCACAGCGCCTGCCTGGCAAGTGCAAGGTTGTGAGTTCGATTCCTGGTACCGGAAAAAAAACCAAAAAAACAGAAAACAAAAAAAAGAATGGATCCACTACACATTTGAAAATGTGGAAAACTGCCAATCAAAATGTTAATACTGGTAATGTTAACATGCAAGGGAAAAAGGATAACTTTTAATCTTGCTTTTACTTGGCAGTACTTTCAAATTTTGGTGAAACAAACATTAAAACAAATAATTATAAAAACAAGAAATGTTCTGGGATCTAGAGTATATCTGTTTTTTAAAAAGAGGCATAAGAACCAGTACAATTTTGTGAACCTCAGCCCCTTGTTAGACACACGCATGTGCACCCGTAGCACATTGTACATGCTCTCCGGTGACGCTGGGTCTGGTGCCAGTGATGGTGTGGCGGGGGATGGCCCCAATCGCTTCCTTTCTGCTGTGATCCCACGGATGGCTGTTACAAAGGGTCATGTCCAAGGCTTCTGTTTCTTAGTCAAGTATTTTAAGCTTGAATCCAAATGCTGCACATTGCAACAAGAGAAAACAAAGCAATCAGTTGGATCAGTTTCCATACCAAAAGCATATATGTTATATGTTAAATTTGCATTTTCTTCGGGTCAGGACTTTCACTTATTTCTCTTGTGATTTAATTTCCAAGTTCATTTGTTATTTTAGGACCCGAGTTACAGATGTGTAAGCTTAGATCCAGAAATGGTTTCTGTTACAGTCCTGCTTGGGGGCTTCATTCCAACCTAGATTGCTCCTAATGAGGAATGATTATCGTGATCATATAGGTAATAAATATTGGACTCTTCCACTGACTGCTGAAGTGACAAAGCGCCAAAAACCAAACCCATACTAAGCAGACAAAGTCCTGGGATTGGGCCTCAGCCTCGTGAGTAGACAGAGAGGGGCTGAAGACTTTCGTGTGTGTCTGTGGTTGAAGTCAGAAACAGTGCTGCTGTACAGCTCTTTCTTGTAAGGCTTTGCAGTCTCGTGTCAAGGAGAGCAAATTGCTACTTCTGAAAAATCACCTAAGATTGTTGTGCACTAACCTGAAAGCATCTACTCATGATTTCTAAATTCTATGACACGAGCAAGGCTTGGGAGCTATGGTATGTGCTGGAGGGATTGTGGTTTCATTATAGCCTGTGTACATATGTCCTTTGATACAGCTTTCTGTTCCATAGCCCAACCTAGGTATTTAGAGGGCTTTCCCACTGATAAGGGCCGTATTTAGGTTCCCACAGCCACATTCCCCACTGTGACCTGGATTTATGTAAGCGTCTGATTCACACACAGGCTTCCCTTCCTGAAACTCAGGGTGAGAGCCAGGTCTCAGTTACCTGAGACATGCAAGCCAAGATGAGTGGAAGAAAAACCCAGCAGTGTTCTTCTCCTTGGTTCCCATCTTCCTTTACCACAGATCTTGATGAGCACAGAGAAGACCAAAGAGGAAAGAAGAGGCTCTGGTTGATATAAAAACTATGCAGTCAACAACTGGGCCATTGAGGTTGGTCTCTCTCCTCTCCTCCACAGCCGGGCTTCTGGATGAGTGTTTTCTACAAGAAGCTGCCACTACCTCCTTTAATCCAGTGCAAGGCAGTGCCCATCTCCTTCCATCCACTGAAAATGTTCTTCCATCCTTCACAGCATTCAGAAGTCAAAATCAATGGCATTTTCCCTCTTCCTGAGGTTTTTATATTTTCTGTTTTTCTTTTTTTTTTTCTTAAGGTTTCTTTTGTACAAGACTGTTGACTATGGCTGTAAATCACACATACTTTTCTTTCTGCTGAATTTCATGTCATGGTTTCCTTGTTGTCTTCCTGAATATAACCAGCAGTAAGGGCTGCTGATTTAAAGTACGTATTAGATTTTTTTTTTAACAAACAGACATCCACTCACAAAATAGCACAAGAACAATACAAGCAATACTGAATTACAGACAAGGTGACAGGATAAATGGGTCACAGATCTCAACATTAAAACAGAAACGCTAAATCTATTGGAGGAGAAAGTAGGTAAAACTCTTGAAGACATAGGGGTAGGCAGAGAATTCATGAACAAAAACCAAACCTCATGGGAAATACTTCAAAGCATTAACAACTGGGATCTCACGTTATTGAAAAGTTTTTGCATATCGGAAGAAATTACCATCAGAATAAAAAGAAAACC
Source organism: Chinchilla lanigera (assembly GCF_000276665.1). NCBI lineage: Eukaryota > Metazoa > Chordata > Mammalia > Rodentia > Chinchillidae > Chinchilla > Chinchilla lanigera. The sequence goes on along the minus strand of NW_004955474.1, from coordinate 635,699 downwards.
CACAAATTGGGAAAAAATTTTAGGGGGCTGTCCCTCAGACAAAGGTCTTCTATCTAGAACATATAAAGAATTAAAAAACTTCACCCCCCCATTCAAAGACCCCGTCCTAAAATGGGAATCTGAGATGAATATACACTGTTCAGATAAAGAAATACAAATGGCAAATAAATACATGAGAAAATGTTCAACATCATTAGTCATTTGAGAAATGCAAATTAAAGTATGTATTAGGTTAAACACCAACTTCAGCCATTTTCTCCTCGCTTCTACCACAACCATCTTTGCTTTGGCCACTGAATCTTAGCTGAGTGATTACCATGTCTTTCCCTCTTTGGTGTGTTTTCCACAGAGCCTTGGGTTGTTCTCTGTTAATACAGATTACATTAGCTGCTATTCCCAAGCTTCAGATAACTTCTTCGGTAAGTCTAAACTCATGGACAAGTTCCCTTCCAACGGAACAGTGGTAGATTGGGTTCATTCTTAAGTTTGACAAAGTGAGTCTTACACACCTTTGACGCAAATATACAATTGTTTTGGGCTTCCTCACAGCTCCCTCCACAGCACCACTGGTTTTCCTCCTGTTTCCAGACATCCTGGGCTCTCAGGGGGCACTGTACCACTGTATACGGTCACACCATACAGTAACACACAGCAGCACAATGTGATGGCACCTGGCAGCAGACACGGGAGCTACTTTGGTGATTTGCCGGTGTCTATGAACGTTTGTAATGTGAGGTTCGTTTGTATCTGTGAAAGTTCACATCTCCAATGTTTGTAAGCTAGGGACCTAACTGTACTTGCATTTTTAACAAAAGACAAAAGCCCTAGTGAAGCCTGTACCCCTCCATCCCCTCCTCTTGACCCCTTCCGACTTCTCCTGCTGCTGTCTGTGAGCACACGTGCTGCTGCCCACGTGGACTTTGCTGTCTTCTGCATACTAGATCCCTGTGCTTCTCCAGTCCAGGGACCCTCTGACTTCCCCTATTTGCACAGCCAGTCTGAGTCTTGTCTGTGTTCTCACTTCTCTGTCACCTCCACCGAGATGCCACTCTGGCCACCACAGCTGTGACAGCCCTGAAGTCCAAGTTCGTCGTGTATTTCTTTATCTGAAAAACACACCTACCGAAGTAGTACTGTGTCCCATTACAAAGATTCATCAAGTTAGAGGCAAAAAGTTAAATAACTAATAGTAAGCCCTATACAGGTGTGCAGGACCACCTGGGCAACTCTCCCTGAAGGAGGAGCAATTACCTCCATTTTGGCTGAACCTGGCCCTATTTCCACGTATTGGTGTGTGTAGAGCTGGCTAGGACTTGTCCTTATCCCTTCAATTGGCTTTAAGCAATGCATATAGGTCCAACCCAGGGGCTGATGTGTAGTCTTTGAAGCAGGACCACAAGGCAGTGTTACCCTGTCCCCCGTAGCTTCCAAATAAAATATATGTGAGCTGGGTGGGATGGAGAACCGTGCTCCGTGCTGTCGGCTGGAATCGATGCTGTTGGCTGGGATGAGCCTCGAGACAATAGGCTGTGACTTCCCAGGGCATAAAAGATCACACATCAGAGCTGAAGCACCGACCCCAAACATCAGATTCTACCTCAGTTGTGTCATGCAGGTTACTCCTACAGATCCTTCTCTCTGCATATTGCAGAGGTGATTTCAGGCCTCCTACCTACCCCAGATCACAGCACTCACCTATTTCCCACCATTCTCACAGTCACTCATCCTGAAACCACTCCTTTCTTCACAAATTAATAAAACCCAGGTTCAGCCCTAGGTCGAGGCCTTTGTTCCAGTTAACCATATCATACTAACTGGACTTAAGACCCCTTGGTTTCCCCACAACTACAAATATGCCTTAGTGTCTTTATTCTCACCATGGGTTGCACTGGAAGTGGTAGATTGGAATTAACTCACTAGAATTCCAATAACTTTTCATGGGGTTACAAATACAAACTTCCTGGACTGAGACAAGGACCAAGAAGTGCTCTCTATATACAAGTATGTGCTACTTTTATTACTAGTAGTATTTATTTTCTCTCTTCTCTCACTAAAATATAAATCATAGTTTTCCTGTCTTATACATCACTTATTGTAAAATGTAATACAAAATGACACACAATAAACCCTCAATAAATATTTGAATGCTTAAATGAAGGAATGAAATATTTAAACTTTTCTTTCATCTTTTAAGACTCCTTTTCTTTTTGCCCATTGCTGAGCTAAAGCAATTTCCTCAGACTCAATCACTGTGTTGATTAGTTGGTGATTTGCTTTGCTCTTTGAATTTTGCCTCTCCCCTCCTTCCTTGAAAGTGTTTAAGTAGAAATGTTTCTCTGGGTTCAGCACTGTCTCCATGATGGGCTTTCCACCATGACAGCTCTGGCACAGATCTGCCACCCAAACTCTTCACTGGGAAGCCACCACCAGGGGAGGCTTGGACCAAGGACACTAGGGATATTGCATGAATTCTGTGATTGTGAAAATCACAGCCTTCATGGGGACCCTATTCTCTTTCTGCAGTTTGCTTTGCTTTGGTGCTGGGGCCAGTGCCAGGCCCTTGCACCTGCTTAGCACATACTGTACCACTAATAATTATTAATCTCTATCTTCCTTCTCAGAGTTTGCAGGTAAATGAAAATTAATAGATGGGCAATTGTTGCTTGAATTATAAAGAGTGCATAATTTTGAGACACTAGTACATACACTAAATGTGTCATTTCTCCAATATGTCTCTCTATTATCTGATTTGACATATTTAATCTCCTCCTTTCCTAAGCTGAATTCTTTCCAAGTTTGCCTTTGCTCATTTCCATATCCAATATCTCTAGGCAGTAGATTTTCTCTGTTGTGTCTACAGCTCTTCTTCTGCTCTCTGTTATCTCAGATGAAACCCTAGCCCAGCTTAGCACTGATCCGTTCACCACACTCTATCAGTGAGCCACTCGTCTCCTTTCTTTCTCTCAGTCTCCTCAAATAATTTCATGTCTATCTTTCCAAAACACCAGTTGTATGAGATTTCTCTTCCTACTGCAGTAAAGTTGATGCTTTTCTCAGCTAAAGAGCCCTGCCTTGGCCAAGGGGTGAGCCCATGTCGCCATGGAGGCAATGACATGCTATCTTGCTAGCACATAGGCAGCCATGGAATAAAACTGGCCAGAGCATATGCATCCTAGACACTGCAGGCTGCCCCTGAGTCACTGGTGCTATCCTGTTCTTTTGCTTTTACTTTAATTCTACTGAATCTTCCATAGAAAATTCCAATGAATTTCTTCTTGGTAAAACTAGAACTATTGTCTTTTCCTTAAAAATCCAGAAACTGAGGCTGGGTTATAGTTCAGCAGTAGTGCACTTGCCTGTCATGCTCTGCACCCTGGATTCCATCCCCAGCACCAAAAAAGCAAAAAACAAAAATAAGAAGAAACCCTAACTACCAAAGTATTTCATTTTTTGGAAGAAAAAAAACTATTCTTTGAATTCCTCCTCTAAGTATATTTTACACTTTTTGCTTACTTCACAGCTCTTGAAAATCACTTGATATAAAAAATTTTTCAACAATACTGACTGACTGATTCACAAACTATTCATTATATTTTTAAGAATGTGAACATCTCTTGACAGCAACTTGAAGGTTAGGAACATGACATTCATCTCCAGACCTAATTAAATGCCCCCAATCCTGTCTGATCTTGGAAGCCGAGCAGGGTTGGGCCCAGCTAGTAAATGGATGGGAGGAATGTGACATATATTTCCTTGATTCCAAACCTACTATCCCTACAGAAGTGATAAAGCTGACAGAATAATACAAAATCATGGACCCTTTCTGATAGATTGATTAGCAAGATCACTATTCTACTGATTTTATTATCATGAACTATTGTCCAGTCCTAGGACTTCCATTTGCTTGGCATGTGATGGATCCACTCATGAAATCTGCATGAAGCCAACTTAAGCTGTAGCTATTTTCTTAGTACGTATATTGCACTGCAGTCTTCTATGAGATCTGTGGAATATTTTCCCAAATAGTCCTCTGAAAATCAGGTAAGTAGAATGCAGCAATGTAGTGTAAAAGTTCATCAAACACTAAGGTATGTGTTCAATTTCGAAAACATTATTATAGAGAAAGAGACACAGTTGCCAATCATTTCCCTCAAAAGCCTCTTCCTCACTTCAAACACACTTATCCCATCATTTTTCCACTTTCTGAAGGAGCTCTGCAAGTCCTCTTTCGTGAGTGTCTTTTGTTGTGCCATTGCGGCTGCCGTAATGTCCTGGGTCACCTCACAATGTTGAATTTTCTTGATGATTTTGACTTTGGGAAAGAAGCAGGGGTCGTATGGTGCCAGAGCCAGTGAATAAGAGATAAGAGCATGCTGCAGTGTTTGTGCAAGCCTGAGTTTCCACTGGTTGGCACTCAGCAGCAACATGCAATGTATTTTTTATCACACATCATAAAGAGGCTCACCAATGACCTCCAGAACTGCTTCAGAAAGTGACAAGAACAATGTGATGCATGTGTCTGACGTGAGGGAGAGTATTTTGAGGGGGATTCATATTGCCATATATGTCTTTTGCTGTAATAAAAGTATATTAATTTAAATATCCGCCTGAATTTCTGATCACACTTTGATTTGGCTTTGTATGCTGGGTAGTTATCATAATCTGCTGACCATCCCCACTCAGATATTCACAAGACATCCAGTTCTTTCCCAATGTCAAAATCTTCGAGAAAATTCCACGTTGTGAGCTTCTAAGAGATCTGTGTTTTATGTCTCCTTTTAATGAATTCATATTACAATTTAATGAAATGTTTTATTTTTATAGTGTTTCATGGTCACTTGGAGAAAAATATAGTCTAGAATTGATCAAATTTAGTGCCTGTAATCTTATCTTTTGAGAACTGTGACATTGTGTTTTCTTGGAGTTTTTCCCTTGTGCCTAATCTCAAAACCACCATCTCTGCCATCACCATGAAAAGTTGAGGGTCATTGCTTTCTGAAATGCCCTGAAGATGACTCACTCGGCACTTCCCAGAGGGCAAGAACAGGTTTGGGGCTTGACACACAAGAAAGATGGAGTTGAATTTAGTTGAGATGGAAACATTGAGACACACTCTCATGGGGGAAGTCAGCTGCTGAGCACATTCCCGCTGGATACTTGTGACTATCTGAGTGGGGATGGTGGCGGGAAAGAGGATTTTGACAACTGGAACTCAGCGGAAATATCTCAGCTGGGCATAGGCATTACACAGATGCCAAGTAAAGACCTGGGCTGCGTTCAGGGGAGTCGGGAGTGGCTCAAAGAGAACTTCTGCAAGGTGCGCTCTGGGTGTTCAGTGTTGACGGATGTGCAGTGCAAAGCTCAGTGAGCAGAGTACCCTGGCAGCCAGGGGAAAAAGCATTTTAGTCTTTACCTGCACCACCAGGTTCTCAGCATTGTAACTGAATTGGTCTGACGGTTCTGTGGGATAGAATCCAAGCATCCTATTTTATGAGAATTCCTGCTTCTCCCAAGAAAATGTTGACTGAGTCTGAGACTGACAGCTTGGAGTGTAGTGGGATTGGGGTCTCGCCTGCAGCCACCAATCCCTCAAGCTCCCTGTGACATGTTCACCACCAGGGCTCCTGCCCTACGTGAGCCTGGCTAAGAGAGGCACAAGGGCTGTGTGGACTGGGCTGATGGGAGGCTCTGGGGGAGAGGAATACTTAGCAGCAACAGGGCCAAGAGGAAAAGGACTCTAGCTGCAGAAGCAGCACACCGGGGAAGCTGCCGCTGCTGTTACGGAGGCTTGGGGATCAGGGTCTCTGCCCTAAAAGCCGAGGAAGGCCAAAGCTCATGGCTGACACTGAGGGAGTCATGGTTCTGGCAGATGCATTTCTTCAAAATCCACCTTTCAGTACACTATCCGGTCTTTGGAAACTACTCCTATATACATTATCTAAAAGAACCTCGCATCTAGAATTTAATAAATAATGCGACTTCAGACATTCATCAGTATGTCAGGCCACAAAACGTGATGCTTTTATATCGTGCTTTTCCAAGGTAGGACCTTTATGTCTTTGTGCTAATGCACATTACAGTTCTGCCACTGCTTCTACGCCCTTTAAGGTATTGTAGTTGCCAGATGGAGCGAAAATTTTCTTAAAAAGAGAACAAAAGAGACTATATTGTCAGTGCAGATTTTTATGCATGATGTTTAATGCCTTTTTATTTCACAATTGTATTTTTTTGCCAGTTCCCAACAAAAATAAATAAAAATTAACAATATCTTATAAATTATCTATATTCTCCTTCAATATCTTAAGGTACACAATTACCAAAGCTGATATTGAACATAAACAAATTGATACAATTCAGTAATCAGGTAAAATGCATCGTCAAATAAATTACATTAAACTGCATGCAATGTGACTTTATGTTCCATAGCATCTTTAATAGAAACTGCATACCAAAATGGCTCTTCAGACTTCAAAGTGCAGTTACAGAGTGCAAACGCGGCATTATAAGAGAAAAACACACTATATTACATCTCATATCATCAGACTTCAGTAACAGGTCTATTTTAGACATCAAAATTCCTTAGTTAGAATCCTGCATGCTCCAGAAACACTGCTTATTCTCCCCTTTATGTTCTAAGAGTAAAAATAAATTAGAAAATATTGGTCAGCAATCCAATATTTTTCCCCAAGCTTCTATAAGACAGAATAGAAATCAGAGCAAAGAGAAACCTGCTTTGTTTTTGTGGTACCGGGGATCGAACTCAGGACCTTGCGTTTGCCAGGCAGGCGCTTATGCCACTGAGCTATATCCCTGGCCAACAAACCTGTTTTTAACTGTATTGTTGAATTAAGCAGAAATGAGACACTGGCATCATTTATTTGTTACATAAAAAACTGACTTAATACCTGATAGCAGTTAAATTTAGCTGCTTCTCTTGCCCCAGACTCCAAAGCAACAATTTAAGATGAAACACACCAGCCACCATTTCTGCCACTGCTCTGGCTCCTGGCAGAGAGAAGAGGACAAAAGCAGGTCCAGCACAGCGGCACGCTGCTGTGTGACAGATGCTTAAGATAGGAATAAATAAATCTCCATGTAGCCTCAGTAACAACCGCGATACCCTTGGTTACAGAGTGTGACTGCTGGGTTACTGGGTGGCTTTAATGGGAGATGATAAATTACGTATTTTTGCTGAGCTTGCATTGGACATTTCAGACTGTTTGAGACACATGCATAGCTAGAAATCTGCAAAATGATAAGACAGACTAAGTGTGGGCCACAATCTTCTCATTATCTATAGGAAATATAAACTGGTGGTGATCACTTTTTATATTTACTTAGCCTTATTCTCCCTGAAACAGTCATTTTTCACTTATTTTCACCAAAAAATGCAATTTGGGTCATATTTTGTTCATAATTTTTCATGATTTAATATGTACTTATAAAGATTTAACTCTTTCAGAAGTTAGTTTGTGGCACTTTTTTGTGTGACAGGGTCTTGCTATGTAGTCCAGGTTGGCCTCAAACTTGCAATCCTCTTGCCTCAGCCTCCTGAATGCTGGGAGAGCATTTTTAAGTAAAAATAAGAATATCTCAAATGACTTGCATCAGGTTATGTAATGTAAAGTAGCATGTTTAAGATAAGACAATATACCAATATTAAGATGCTTCCAGCCAGGGATGTAGCTGAGTGGCACGGCGCCTACCTGGCAAGTGCAAGGTCCTGAGTTTGATTCCTGGTACCAAAAAAAAAAAAAAAGAAACCAAACAAACAAAATAAACAAAAAAAGATGCTTACAATAAACTTTTTATAATTGAAATACATGGACTAGTTAAGTTCTGAGTTTGCCAATAAATTTTCTTGGAAACAGCCAAAATCTCTGAAAATAGGCAGACATTCTGTACATCCAGTAGATGTCCATGAGTACTTACAGGATTTAAAATAAGTTCCTGTATAACATATGTGACTTCAGCTACATTAAACATAAATATATTTTTAAATATAAATATATTTTTTTGTTTGTTTGTTTCTTTGTTTTTCCAGTACCGGGAATCGAACTCATGACCTTGAGCTTGCCACGCAGGCGCTGTGCTGTTGAGCTAAATGCCCAGCCTGGAAATAAATATACTTTAAGGTCTCACTGAATTTTATTTTCTTTCCTTCTACCTTGTCTTTAAGTTTTATATATCAGTTAACAGAGCGACCAATGAGCGTAGTTTGGTGAGGGATGGAGCACACCTGCGCATAAGGATGCACATGTGCATATTTCTGCGTTTTGCCTGCTGTTTCCCCAGGGCTACAGCCACACCAGGAGCCTAGCTGCGAGCCATGTGAATGCCACAGATGTGCTGGGTGTGTCAGGCAGGGTCTCCATGGGACCCAAGTCCTGGTACCTGACACCCGTGGGTCAGCTGTGGCTGACAGCCAAGGAAGGGAGGAGGGAGGGAGAGCTGCGTCTCCCTGCCTGGCTCTCCAAGGGCAGCTCCCTGGACTCCGGGAGTGGGGCCTGGCCGACGCATTCACTGAGACCCGAGCTGGGGAGAAACCTCAGGCTCTTCCAAAAAAAAACAGAAGAAAGGACCCAGCTCCCTTCTCAGCCTCCAAAGGAAGGTGTGGTTGAGTCTGAATGTTCGGAAGCTTTTGAATGAGTTTCTCATTTAGAAACACACACTATTATTTATTTTCCCAACTATTTCCCATGATATATTTTAAATATATAAATTTAAGTTTTAGAATAAGCTACTTAATGAGATGTTTGTAAGGAAAACATCTCTTGGATAGAAAATGAACTCGGTTTATTTCTATCTTTAGACAACATAAAGAACTACTGCCATGTTGTATTTTTAAACAATCCATCAAATTTTAGACACTGACTTAATCTTATAGTTCCTCAGCAAACTTGTTATGAAAATAAATACTCTAACAAAAGAAGCCCACACATTGTTTCAAGTGTGGATGTTTTTTGGCTTGTTGGATGATAAATGATTATCTCACACCAATGCTGTTTATACGGACATTAAAATGGAATACTGTAAGGTTCTGATGCAAACAGGGTTGACAGGAAATTATATAAAATGATATAAAAATGCCCACCCCATGCTGACGGGGAGTGTGCCCGTTGGGTGACTTTGGTCTGTAGGTGTTGTGGGCAGCGTGGGGACCATCCCCTCCTCTCCAGGTGGCCCCGGTCAGGGTGAAGGGTTATTCTGCCTGGCTGGGTTTGTTTCAGGGATGTGACACGTGGCACCTGAGCTTATCTGTTTCTCCTAGCCCTAACTGATGACTTTTAACACCTGACAAAGGGGTGCCAACATTGACACGTATCAGACCACAACACAGGCCAGCTGGTTCCATTGTTTGGAGGAGGAGGAAGACTCTACATGTCAAAGTGATTTGTCCATGGTTAGATTCTCGGAAATCTGTCACTTGCTGACACAGCCCTGAGCACTGTATAGTCTGTCAAAAATAAAACAAAAATAAAAACACTTTCTAAGCATATTTAAAAAAATATACAGTTGTTGACCTAATGCATGACCCAACATAAATATTATTAATAAAATAGGAATAGGAAGGTGAAGGAGGCCCCTGAGCAAGCCGGCTGGCCCGGTCTGGAGGAGCCCTCACACTTGGGGCAACGCTGGTTCTGCCGAGGTCACTCTTTCGTACTCCTTCTTAGACTCTTTGCTTTTTTGATTTTTGTACCTGGAAATATTGAGAAATGCAAGTGTTAGCACCGTAATCAGCAGTAACAAGAACAAAGCATGTTCATCAAAGAAACCAACGTATGGACTCGTAAGGGACATGTTTAGCACGATGTGCACCACACGATAAAAGTGAGCTCTGTAAACACAAGGGTGAAAAGCATGTGCTGCAGTCAAACTGCTTTGGATGGAAATGGAAAACACAGAGCAAGTCCTTCTCAAAGACTTCACAGGATTGCGAACGCTGCAAAATCCCAAGAGGGAATTTCTCCCTGCCCTTCTCTCACCCTCCCTCCCTCCTTCACTTCCTCCCGCTCCTCCTGCCCTCTTCCTTTTTCTCTGAATAATATTTAGTCAGTGATGATAGCAAGGAAAGAAGTATTATTTGATGGATGTTAGAATCACACATGGACAAAATAAGTTTCGTTGTGTGAAAGCAGCACACCTTCAGGCCTGAACTACTTTCAGAGAAAGAAAAAATCACTGAAAAATTTGTACTAGTTTTAAAATGAGAGGGACTCCAAGCAGAGACATTCCCAAGGCAGCTATTTAATTCACGCAGTCCCTGCAGTGTGGTGCTACCCTATGGCAACTGCAGTCCTCCTTTTCTCAGCTGTCACCTTGTGACAACTATTGTGACAACCGGAGAATGGGCCGGGACTGTTCCAGATGACTGGCGTGAGCCACTCAAGTTTCATAACTGCTGGAAAACTCATTTCTACAGCTCTCCCTTCAATTTAAAAATGGGGGGTCTCTTAGATTATTCATTACAAAACTGTGCTTTATGAAAGAAAAACCTGACCAAATAAATTAAATACAAATATCTAAGTACAGCAGCAGCACCGTGTCTTACATGTATACACATGTGTAGTACTATGTACCGCCTTGTACTGTCAGGTAAGAACTTTGGCCTGTATTTTATAGAGAAAGAGACTGATCTTCCATGATTGACTTTCAGAAAATTACATGGGTCATAAGCAGCAGAGATAATAATGAAACCAAGTCCAGATCATTTGCAGCTGAAATCAGGTAAATGACATCAGTTCAGGTTGTATGTCACCTGCTATTACTATGTTCACATTTTACCCAGTTTATGGGTCTGTGTTGTGTAAAGTAATTTGTAAAAGTAGTTTTTTTTAAAAAAAGCCCACTGGCTTAGCCAGGCGTGGTGGTGCATGCCTATAATCCCAGCACTCTGGGAGGCTGAGGCAGGAGGACAGCAAGTTCAATCCCAACCTGGGCATTTAGCAACTTAGTGAGATCCTGTGTCAAAATAAAAACTAAAAAGCAAGAAAAGGGCTGGGTTTGTAGCTCAGAGGAAAGGCCCCATGTTTAATTCCCAGTTTCACATTACATGTATGCATACATACGTACACACACACACACACACATACATACATACATACATACAATAGCACTGGCTTACCATCGGCAGAAATAGTATATGGACCCAGCAATGATGACAAAAAATAAGAGGACAAGAATTACAGTGAGAACCACATATTCTTTGCTCAAGGGTTGGTGGACGGTTAAGAAGAAGTGTTCACATCGGACGCCAGTGTAACCCACATCACATCTAAAAATGGGAACATGGGAAGAAAATAAATCATTTTAAGAAAGAAACACGGTTATGAATTAGTTTTGTAAGTTTAACTTCATGCCAAAATGCAAGAAACCAACAAAATCCACTACAAGGTATAAAGCTGAATTCAAAGATTGATCTTAGCATGAGGCTAGCATTGATCCAAGTGCTTTGGGAGCTCTCCGCTGACCCGTGGGGTCGCCATGATGGGTTGACCCAGCGTGGTGTAAGTTTTGTAGGCATGAGGTGCTTTTTGTCTGAATCTTACATAAGCATGGACAGAGAAATGCGGTGATGAGATTAAAGTGGGCCAGCTAGTGAGAGGTGCATCTGGTACCCCCTACTCTGCCCCCTCCAAGGAAATAGAGTGACTCCAAGTCATGCAAAGGAGAGAGAGATGTGGGCATAGCCCTGTCCGCTTCTGAGTCTCACCTACAGTAATTCTCGCTCATGTCCACCAAGTAGATGCACTGCCCGTGCAGACAGTAGCCCTGCATGTCAGAGGCACACTTTGTGATTGACACTTGTGCCACGCGCGGGTTGTCTTCCGTCTGGACTGTGAAGGGAACAGAGAGTTCAATGCATTCTGCTGTCTGCTTGGGCTCTGCGGCCATTACTCCCCGTCCCGCAGCAAGAGCCGCTGAGCGACTCCAGCAGAACAGGTTGGACACCAGTCAGTGGTGGAGAGTTTTCAGGAAGGGGAGTCATGTCAGCATCACACCATGCAGACCAAGAAACATACCCCTAAACCCAGAGGACTCTACCTGACAGACTACACCAAACACAACCACACTCAACTCCTTCATTCTTAAAGGGACCTTCACCGCAGAAAGGGAAGTTTAGAACACACACATGTTGCTCTACCCCACAGGTACTGTTTGTATCTCTAATTAAAATCTGTGTCTGTAAATAAAATCCGCGTGATTTTTCTTCGCATCTCAGAGCAATTCTAAATTTGTTTACTCCCCAGAACAAACTGGAACCATTAATAATTTGGAGACAGAGGTTAATTCTACCACAGGTGTTTCACAAGTAAGCCTTGTTATGGTGGGTATTTCCAAATTGTGTAGTTTATCCTCAAAGAAATCAAAGTCTCCCAAAGTTTCTTACATGGAGACCGGACTGAGACCTACACAGACTTAGGTCTGAACTGCCTCTTAAGCATGTGCAATAATGGACACAGGAGTTTCCTTGGAGGCAGCATTGTGACCTACAATGTTAAATATTTTAGCTGCCGGAATGCAGAGGATGTCTATGAAATTAATTTTAAAGGATCTTGACTGCAACGATCTGGCCCCGGTAACTAAAGCAAGCAGAAAAGGGTGGTGGAAGGAGGCCACGACCCGCAGGACCTGAGGGTGACAGACAGAGAGAGGAGAGCTGTGCGGGACCAAGCGCTTCTCTTCAAGCTCACCCTGGCTCAACAGCTCAGGCTGAAGACAGAGTGCACCTTCCTTGGCCCACAGCCAGGGCCTGCAGTCTTGAGAGGAGGGGGCCCCCTGCTTATCCCTCCACCTTGCACCTTCACATGGGGTTTTGTGCATGTGCAATACTCTGCGCGTGTACAGTATGACTAAAGGGGCGTCATCGGTCCTCTGACACACACAGGCACATGCACACACACGCGCACACACACCCTCCTGTGCACAAAGCTCCCATCTTCCTGTTCTGCTTGGGAGTCAGCCTTCTGGTGCGCCCTCCAACGATGGTTTTGCAGCAAAATGTGATTTTCCTTATTCCCTGTTTTTAAATGACTAAATCTTTATAACTCATTAGGTGTCTGATCCCCGCCCCCGTCCCATCAGTTATGCTCTTTTGCAGTCTTTCCAGAATCCTAGTTAATTCATAGTTTAAAAATTTTGCCCCGAGGCTCATCTCTCCTCCTTTCATGGTCCCGTGTCCCCACTGCCATTGGCTGAACTGTGTCCCCTCGCTGGCCTTACCTAACGCCGTGCAGTTACTGTCAGATTCTCCCGGGATGCAGGATGGAATCACAGTTGTGCTGAGAACCGACTGTAGCAGATGAAAACCTAATGGTGAAGGAAAACCAAACATGTAATTCATCTTTCAAGGAAAGAACCTTTGATCAATAGCCAAATGCATTGCTTATTGAACTACTTTATTTGTTTGAAGGATCTGATCCATAAAAACCATAAAGGAAAATAATCCATGAAGATATGCATATAACTGAAAATAAATGAAACCTCCGTTTGTCTGTTCAAGGGGAGAAGCCATGGCATTGTATCCATGGTTAAGGATTTCACCTGCTCTAAAAGCTTCATAGTAACTTTTTCAGAGATCTGGTTTTGAAGTCCTATTTCCAGAGGTCAGCAGAGAATCCCCACTGCTTTACTCCATGATGTGTTTGGGGTAATGCTCTGTCACAGGCCCATCACAGATTTTGAATAAAAGGTAGGTTCTACTTACTGACAGCTAACTAGGAAGCTTGACTTGAGATTCATTCTTTCTTTGTGAAGTGCTTAATTTGCTTTTCGCACTGTGCTGCACATGAAAACAGACTTTCACTGGTACAGCGTAACCCTGAGCACAGCTATCCCTTCTTATCTGTGGGAAATTGATTCCAAACGCCCCCCCCAGATGCTAAAATCTACAAATGCGCCTCAATTTTCCCCACCTTACAAAGGGTTGGGGAGTTAGAGATGAACTGATGTTTCTCTGGACACCTGACAGGAGCGTTTCCATACGTGACCTCTCACATACTCAGGTTCTGGTCCCTCGCTTCAGCAGGATATAGGTGTGCTGCCCTCTACTGGTGTATGAAAACATTAGAAATTGCTTTAAATTGGTCTTTTTAAAGGATGATTTAATCCATGCAAAGAAGGGATTTTAATTTAATTTTCTTTATCAGAGGAGACTTACATTTATTAAGGAAACTGTTAATTCTTTCAGTCCTAAACAACAAGTTCCAAAAAAATTTTTAAAGTAACCAAATTACATTACAGTCATCACCATCACAGTTTACGTTTTCACATTTCTAACCTGACACAATAACCCTGTGAGGTCCTTCTCAGCTCCAAACAAACTCAGTGCATCTAAATTAAATATCTGCTGTGATCACACTCATCTAGCTGCCGCAAATGACAGGTCTGAGAATCTAACATCGAACCCCTACTCTTTCAATTATTTGAAGATAATGCTTCCTTGCAGACTAAAGAACTATTTTTCCACTACTCCAGTTTTCCTCTACATTATAAATACTGCTTCAGTAGCTTTCATACACCACACCCAAGGTCATTTCTAAAAGGATTTCTAGAAAGCTAAAATTTAGATTTGATTGCCAGTTACACAGACACGAAAACTACTTTCCACATCATCTTTATGGTTTTGCTTTGTACTTCACTGAAAAATTACATCCTTTAACTTGGTCTGCTCAGTATGCCCTGGACTTCCAGCTGCTCCTGTTTCTATCCTTGATCCCTCATCCCTCTGGGCTTCTCCCCAGGAAAGGAAATCCATGTCCAAATCTCCCTGTAGGACAGGGCAGCGGGAGGAGGCACAGTTTGCAAGCAGGGTTCAGATGGCTCCTTTGCAGGAAGTCAGGCAGCCAGTCCTGCTCGGAGCTGCTTATAACCTCCTGTGACGGCTATGGATTGTGGCTTTTTGTCTTCAAGTGTTGCTTCTTGGTCTGTTCCCCTTTCTTCTCTTTTTTACCTGTTTGTGTTTCCACTGTCAGAGACTTTGTCCCAGTTGCTCAGGCAACAGGGAACTGTATGTCTTTGTTAAGGAAAGAATACTCAACCCTGGGTGTGCCCCCGTGGAAACTGGGCTTCCCTGACCTGGGACCTGCCCTGGACACAGTCCACCACTTGAGACAGTTTCTGCGAGACTTGCTGCGTAAGTCCAACAGCAGGGCACTTCGCAGGTGAAATTGTAAACAATTCCAGACGCCTGCTCATATTAAAGTGAGTGATCACCTGGCTTTATCTTAAGTGTAGCCAATGAAACAGCAATGTTGGTTTAAGTTGTGTCCCAAAGCACAGCTCTCCTGCCTCAGAACAGTGGCTTCCAGTGTCCCCGTGCTCTGGCCTCTGTTCCAAGTTCTCGCCAAGTTGAGTAGAAGGCTGAGCGGGGGTGACCAGAAGACCGAAATGCCCAGCCACAGAGGGTTATGACATCCACCATCCAGCAGCCTTGAAATCATTGTTCTTTAACAATAGATGGAAGGAATAAAGGCTACAGTCCTGCCCGAGTGGTTCATTAGGACTAACATTTTTCATGTTTTAGTGTTCTTTGCATGTAAGAATCTCTCTGTAACTCAGTTTCAAATATTATATTTGAGTTTTTGATTCTGTACCATGGACCCCTGCTAAAAAATAACTTACTGTGACACTGAAGATTTTGAATGGTGTCTCGGTACAAAATGAGTCTGGTGACAAGTTTGACCCTCACAATCACAGGAACAGAGGAACAGAGGAACTCAGCACAGGGCTGCACGTGTGGCCACCACTCACGTGCAGTGAAGGTTTCTGCTTCAACGCGGACAAGAAGATCCAAAGCCCTTGGCTGAGGTCTCCGTCACGTGTCATGGGGCTGCAGGACTGCGGCCTTCACCCGTCACATCTACCTTCCCCTGGGGGCGCCCCATCTCAGTGAAATCTCAGTGTGCCAGCAGGAAGTGGAGCCACTGACTCACAGGATGCAAACTGCCTCTTCCCTGTGAGTCAGGCCGAACCTCGCCTTACACAACTTCGGGGACCTTGCGCCTGTGCATGGGAGAGGCGCAGCGCCATCCCCAGAGTGGGGAAAGCACTAAGCGTGCTACGCCTGGAGCACTTAGCAGTGATTGCCCAACACTGTAGCCAGGCGCGAGGCCAGGCAGGGGAACGTGCTTGTCATTGCTCATGGATTCTTGGTGACACCAAGGGGTCCACGCAGGAGACCGACCAGGGGAGGCTGTGATTTGGTGACTGGCTGACCAAGCCAAGACAGCAAGCTGAAGCCAGCCTCAGCTGTACACACTTGTAACACCCTCACTCAAAAGGCTGAGGCAGGAGGATCACCACCTAAGTCAACCTGAACTCCTTGAAAAACCATATACAACAACCACAAACTGAGTTCTGCTGAAATTCTCAGAGATCCAGTGGTTTCTCTGGAAAGCAACCAAGCAAATAAAAATGATCCAGGATAAAACGATGTTATAGAATAAAAGGTATACACACCTTATTTTTCCAATTATATCTTTTGACTATTTTGACCAGAACAGCAAGCTTATGGTGAATCATAGCATTTGCCCAGCTCAAACAGGTACCAAAATCTGCTTTGTTCACCCTTTTGCTGTGGTCCCATGCCAGCCACCCAGGGACTGTTAGTTTCTGAACTTTTTCCTCAGCAGTAGATAATTTCAGGGTTTGTCTGTGACACCATGGGTTTGCTAGGCCTTGCACACACACACACACACACACACACACACACACACACATATATATATGAAATCTCTCCCACTGGGAGGGTCATTTTATATTAAATTTCTCTGTTAAATAGTCCTGCTTTATCTTGCTTTTTAAAAAAATCTTTAAACTGTAATCAGATACTGAAAAGCTCTATTATCAGTAATTTCTAGTAACAGCCTACTTCTCAGAGAAAAATATATATTTATAAATGTATAGAAAATTAACCTTGTCTTCCACTAACAATCCTTCCACAAAATTTTTATTGCTAACCTTACAATTAAGCTTCATGAAAACTAAATATAAAAACTGACTGTAACTCATTGAGATTAAAACAGCATGGCACCAGAGGTTGTTATAGCAAGGTTACAAAGAGGTGCTTCTATTAATTTTAAGTTTTAAAAGATAGCCATCAGCTCTTCCTTGACAGTTTTTCAACTGACACTAAATTATATTAAATTATATTCTATGATTTTGGCAACAATTTCTAAACCATACTTCCAAGTCCTCATATATCTTAGTGCTAGTCAAACCAAGGATTAGTGAGTCAAAGTATGAGAATCACTATTTTACCTAGAACATGGACGTCAAGAGGTTTATCTCTGTTATAACAGTAGTGTTTTCACAATGCAAAAGAATGTATACTAACGCTCGGGTCAAGGGTACACTTCCTATTAATCTGGGGGTTTTGAAATTTTGTGACTAAGAGTTCTTAAGATGAGGCATGCCTCCCCTAAAAGCTGTAGATTCATTTCTGGAACACCACTTCAATTCTGTTGGAAGTATGTTTTCCTCATCCTTTGACATGGGAGGGGCTTCGTTAAAATAATATTCTGTGTTTTACCCACTTCCTTCTTCCCTGTGTCTCCAAGTGAGAACCTTCCAGCCATACCTCACTGCCGTTGCAAAGGAAAACCTCATCAAGGAGCAGGGTTTTGACTGTGAGTGTCGGCCTTTTCCTTTTTTTCCTTAACGGTCATGTTGTGGCCCGGACCTTAGAACATTTCCTGGCATTTTAAGAAGGATATTGACTATTTTGCTTTTGCTGTAGAGGCCTGTTGCCAAACACAAATTTTCAAAAGGGTAAAGTTTTAATCAGCAAGCATAAAAAAGAGGAGAAAGTGAGGGCACAAAAGACCGTTTTTAAAAGTCTGAAGCTCACTGTTCCTCAGAGAACTTGCACAGCACCACTCACACACTGCAAGGAATTTTCCTTCGTGAACACACAGGTGTGGGGAGCACCAGGGAGCAGGACCTCGGACACGCACGGGCGTCCACAGCAGGCCTGCAGGGAGAGAAGGGCTTCCTTACAGCTGGTGACCGGAAAGGACAAGGAGGTCAGCTTGGCTGGTTTTCCTACATGCGTCCGATGATTCTTTCTCCCCTAAGTCTCTGGGGAGCCTTTTCTGTGTGGAAGATGCTGAACAAGATGCTCCAAGGAAAGCTGGCAGAAAGGGGGCGCCTCCTGCCCTCCACAGACCCTGTGGAGCAGGCTCAGGGCAGTGCAGAAAGGAGAGAATTCACAGACCGTGCTAGCACTGGGCTGGAAAGCACCAAGGAGGACGATGCTGTGAGCAGAAGACACAGGCAGGCCGGCAGGTGGTCTGCAGTGACCCTGGATGCTGAGGCAAGAGGACATGCAGGGAGGAAGCCACAAAGGGCCAGCATGAGTGACACACTCCTGAGTCAGCTGTGTGCTCTGTGAGTGTCCAGTGTGCAGGTCAGAGGGCCGGAGCGAGAAGGCCAGTGCTGAGCCCTCCCTGAAGGTCCCAGGAGGGAATTCACTTGAGGAACGGAGGATTCACATGGCCCAGCAAGAAACGGGATGGGAGAGAGAGCAGGATTTGGGCAAACAGGTAGCGGAGAGTAGAGGGGGATGGCCCAGGGAACAGAAAGACTTAGGAGGGAAAAGAAAGTTTCCTGTGAGAGCCCAGAAAGTGGAGGCCTATGGGGGCTTGGATGGGCCAGAAACCGTGACTGAGAAAAGCTCTAATAACACCATCATAACCTGGTGTTATGATCAGCAATAAAAGTCACCAACCTGAGGTGGATGTGTGTGTGTGTGTGTGTGTGTGTGTGTGTGTGCACGTGCATGTGGGTTCATGTGTGTGTGTGGTGTGTGTGTGTGCGTGTGTGTGTGTGTGTGTGTGCTTCTGGGCATCAAACCCAGGCCTCCATTCTAGATAAGCGCCTTATCTTGTCTATCAGACAGACAAGCGTCTATCTAAGCCACGCTAGACCTGGTCTTCTGTTTGTACCAGCTTACCGTTACTATTATTTATTTTATTTGTCTTGGGAACTCAAGCACTAATTATTAAAGCTCAGGATTATAGACGGCAGTAAGTTATGACGATTTAAAACCCACATTAGGTTAGTGATTCTCAGCCCGGAGCAACGCAGGCAGCCAAGGGTGTGGGGCAGTGTCTGGGATGGCGCTGGTTGGCACAGCCGGAGGCTGCGGCTGACTGACGCCTGGTGGGCAGAGACCAGGCCGACGCTAACGGTTTGCACCACACAGCGGTGGCGGTCACAGCCGCAACCAGCCCGGGCAAGGCTCAGAAACCCCGCACAGACGCATGCGCAGGAGCCCAGCTCTACTTCTGATGCTGAAGTTCGCTTACACCTCTGGATCAAGTTTCCCGGTGTCTTGCCTGAAAACAGACCAGGGAGTGCGGCAGGCTGGAGATAGAGGAGACCCTCAGACGACCAAAGGTTCCTCTCATCTCTAAAACAATACTCTGTGCCCATCTTTTTTTTTTTTTGTCTTTTTGAGACAGGGTGTCGATATGCCGTTCAGGCTGGCCTTGAGCTCACTTTGTAGCCCAGGCTGGTCTCACACTTGCAATGATCTTCCTGCCTCAGCCTCCCAGGTGCTGGGATTACAGTCGTGTGCCACCACGCCCGGCTCTCTGCCCATCTTTCATTCATATCGAGACCTATTTCTCCCTCTCTGTTTCCCACATCCTTCTTTACACACACACACACACACACACACACACACACACAGTGGAGATTTGGTCGGTAAGCCACGGAATACAGACTCAAATAAGAGATTTATTTTTCTGGACAAATATGAACTCATCCCGAGACTCCTAGTTAATGAACTCATTGCTCTAGCCTGGAATGCCACTGAAGATATATCTGCTCTGTGGGAGACGCCCAGTCTTCCGCAAACGGCATCGCCACAGGCCACCATGTCGGTCTCCCTCCCACCTTTCCCCAGGTGCAGAGTCCTCGCAGCCTGGCAGCCTTCCCGGGTCTCCCGCGGGCCTGGGATGGGGTAGGGGTTTCGGCCCTGTGACCACACGGCCTGCGCGGCGAAGGCGCAGAAGACCCTGCAGAGCAGCCCACATCCTCATTTGTAGTGTCCTGGCAAAGAACGTTCTCTTGGCATCTGCATCTCTTAGCAGGAAACAAGATGATTTTGCATCATCGCTGGAAAACGTCCGAGTTCAGTTTTTTCCCAGTGATGCTGTGAGCACAGCGTTTTACAGGGAGGATGTAAGCTTCTTACATCTTACATGTAA
Source organism: Chinchilla lanigera (assembly GCF_000276665.1). Taxonomy (NCBI): domain Eukaryota; kingdom Metazoa; phylum Chordata; class Mammalia; order Rodentia; family Chinchillidae; genus Chinchilla; species Chinchilla lanigera. The sequence goes on along the minus strand of NW_004955474.1, from coordinate 615,480 downwards.
GCTTCCCTGGCTTCTTACAGGGAGGAAATAAGTCTGCTTTCTCACTGCCAATAGGGATGGGTCGTCAGTTTCTGTCAGCTTGTTGCCTTAGCAACGCTATGTGCAGTTTACAATTATTAAGCAAGATCCAAGGAATAAAGAAGACACGCGGTATCCTTCTCCTTCATGACTTCCCTTAATATACCCTTGGGAAATATAAACGTCGTGGCCCTAGTCAACTGACTTCAGTGACTATTTTACAATGAGCGTCATGTCCCAGAGTTGTGCTGATAAAAAGTATGATGGCGAGGAAACAAGTCAGCATTTTTCAGCCCAAGATGAGGGTGCGGTCCCATGTTGTCTGTGCCTGCTTCTGGGAGAACGGTGGGGAACCCACCTCACATCACGCACCCCCCAGGGTGGCCCCTGGGGACCCGCCCCTTGGCCCCTGTGACTTCCGTTCCCCTGCCCCAAGCCTGACACCCAGGCTCCCCACACATTCCTAAAGGCTGGCCTTGAACTTCCTTCTGTACTCCTTCCAGGTTCTGACTCTGTCCAAGGCGGGGTGACTGCTCGCCCTCGGTGTGTTATTTAGGGAGTCAAAGGCCCCGCCTTGTGCAGAGGTGGGGGAGGCTCCCAGCTGCCTCCCTGACCAGGGCTGGAATCCCAGCGCTGGACTCTACCTGCGTCCCAGCGGTCCACGTGGAGCGACCATGCGCAGGGCGCAGTCTGGCCTGGATTTACCACCTCGGCTTGGGGGAGCTGGGGTAGCTCACAAACGCCCGAGGTCGGGAGACCGGACGTGAAGCCAGCGGTTCCCGGCTCACGAAGCTCAGAGCTTCCCACTTTCCCTAGACTGAAGTCAGCCCAGACAGCACAGCAGCTGTCACTCAGAGCGGGCTCCAGACCGTGCGACCTCGGAGGAAGATGCTGGAGTTGAGATTAAGATCTCCCTAACGGAACTCCAAACCTCAAGATAAAATTGTCCTCTGCGATCTGGACCGATCTCGAAACTAGAAAGGATAATTGAGCTTGAAAAGTAGAGCTTGTTCAGGAAAATGGTAGCTTGGGATCAGTCTCCCGATTTATAAAACAAGACAGCACTATCGGACATTTATAAAATGCACAAGCAATCAAATGACGGTCGCAGCGTGCAGCAGTTTAAATGTGCACGCAGCAAAGGCTAGAGAACTTCTTCCTTATCATCACTACGTGTATAAAACTCCGTAACTTCCACAAAAGGTAACGATAAGACATATGTTGAGGTCCAAAATAAATTTCTCCTCCTTCTGAAAGACAGACTTGGGGAAAGACTTCTCATAATTTTTGTTCAGGGGAAAAGGACACCTTCAGAGGTAGCAAGTAAACTGGGCGGGGTGGCACACGCTTGCAATCCCAACACCGGGGAGGCTGAGGCAGGAGGATCATCCCCAAGTAGCCAGCCTGGGCTACATAGTGAGATCAAGGTCAGCCTGCACTCCACAGTCAGACACTGTCTCAAAAAAAAAAAAAAAAAAAAAAAAAAAACCCAAAAAACAACAGCAACAACAACAAAAGTAGCAGGTGGCCTTGCTTTTTCTGCCGCTTGGGGGTGACAGCCCCGTACCCCCACAGAAGGCGCGGACTGCTGCCCAGCTCCAGCAGGAGCTGCTTCCCTGGGTAGAGAAACATCCGAACAGACTGGGAAAACAGAAACTGACCCAGCGCATTTGGGAACGGGCTAGGCGGCTGATGAAATCCGCGAGCTGTAATTAAGCAACGCAATCAGGGAGGTAAGCACTTTCATGACAACAAAAACAGCGCGGCCCGGCTGGCGGCGCCCGGGTTACCCCCGGGCAGCGGCTCCGCGGAGTCCTCGCGGACGCCAGGGGGCCCTGCGCTGCCGGCTGGGGACAGCGGCCCACGGGCGACCCCAGGGCACGGCCGCCACTCGGAGACTGGCCCCTCTGTCTCGTTCTTCTTACGCGACCTCAGAACAAACCACAGACAGCCGTAGACTTTCCCGAGAAACTTCAGCAGGTCTTTCCTGCCTCAGCCTCGCCGGGAGCCTGGGATGCAGGCTGGGCTCCGGCTGCTCTAGGGGGCGCCAGTGGGCACCCAACGGGGTCGAGCTGTGCACAGGGTCCCTGTCGCCCCTGCTGGGAGCCCCGATCGCCCCAACCTCCGCAGGAAGCCGCCTGAGAACCCGGAGTCCCTGACTGCAACAGCCGCGTGAAAACCTTTGCGCACAGCCGCGGCTCGCGGATGTCCTCTCTAGCCGGAGAGGCACGGAACGGCCGCGGCAGCGAGCGCCTGCCCAGTGAACCCCAGGAATAAACCCCCGGGCCGCGGGACGCGCTCGGGGACCCGCGTGGGGACCCAGCGCCCAGACAGCCCGGGACGGAGGCTCTTCAAAGGTCTCACCCTCCGCCCCACCGAGAAGGAACCCAGCGCCGGCACCAGCCCTGCCCCTGCCCTGGGGCTTCCAGGTCTGGCAAACACTCAAAAGAAAAAAGCAACAGTTTTCAAGTTTATTTCGCCCAACAGGAAGCCGTATTAATCAACATGACATAAGCACGAGTCATCAGCGCAGCCCCGGGAGCTGTGTGCGTCCTGGCACCCCTCGCGCCCCCAGCCTGCCGGCAGGGACAGACACTCAGAGCATCTTTGGCGGGCACGCGCTGACTCTGGACAGCTCCGCACATGTCTCGGGACACAGGCCCAGGGCAGTGCTGTCTCCTCTCCTGCGGGGGGGACTGCGAGGCTTACCCAGGCAGAGCAGCAGCGCCCGGGCCGGGCCCGCGGGAAGCATCTCCATCCTGCTAGCTGCGATGGGTGGCGAAGCGCGGCTGCTCGGGCTGCTCACTGCGCAAGCGGACCGCCCAGGGAGAGGCACGGAGCTTCAGCAGAGAGCCTGGGGCTACGCGTTCGCAGAGTCCCTCTGACACCGGACCTGCCAGGCAAGTGAGCCCCACTGCCCGGCGCCACGACCTTTATAAGTCTGGGGAGGGGCCTGGGACGGGGGCAAACTGCCCGGAGTTTCGTAACCCCAGCCCCCGGGAGGAGTGGCAGCCAGGTACCATCCGGATGTCCTCCTCCCTGTCCAGGCACCTGAGAGCAGTGGCCGAGGAATGTAAACGTCCTCCTGACTCGCGGCTCCTCCCCAAACTTTTCCATCGCGGCCTCGGCCTCCGCGGGAGGAGGTGGGCGCGGGGACAGAGGCCCGTGGCCTCTGGGATCACCCGCGCCGTGGGCGGCCGGGGTCGCCAGGGCGACAGGCGTCACTGCGCGGCCCTCTCCCGACTTAGAGAGCCGGGTGCGCGTCACTGTCGGCCCCAGTCCAGCGGGCTCCGGGTTTTGAGTCGGCCGAGCCCCGGCAGGCCTCCAGCGCCCCTCGCCCCTTGCTCCCCGGAAACCTCCGGCGCCCGGGCTGTGTCCCCTTCCTGTCCCGTGGGAGCTGCTGGCCTGGTCCAGATTCCACGTCCTCCGTGGGCTGCGCTTCCTTAGACCCACGCGGGTCCCGGTGGTCCCCAGGCCTTGCGGCGCTCCTGGTCCGCGGCTGCACGGACGCGGGGGTCCAGGCCCGGGCCTGCGCCTGGGAACCGTACAGCACAGCCGTCCCGGGGTGCAGCCCTGCCTCGCTCGACCCTGTGCCCCAGCGCGCTCTGCCTCCTCCCTAGAGGGCCTGCGGAGGCTGAGCCCGTCCCGCAGTCAGACAGATCGGGGTAGAAAGTGGAAGCGATTAACTTCTACCTTCTCTTTCTAATTGTCCTTAGACACTAAAATGATTGTCACTGTTTGGCTTTCTCTCCCTTACGCCAAGGTTAATGTCAGAACCACCGGGCTGGAACCCAGCTTCGCCCTGTGCGGACCCTCGGCGAGGTCCCTGGTCTCCCTGGGCCGCTCCTGTGTAGATCAGGGATGACAACACCGGGGCAGGGCCTCAGAGGCCGGGGCAGTGGGTTCTGGGCAGGTGCGGTCCCCAGCGCGGCCCTGGATCTGCAGAAGAATAGGAAGCCAGGCCTTGCTTACTTCTCTGCAGCGCTGCCGCCGGCCACAGGTTCAAGGAGCCCTGGGGGGAGCACCCGAGTGCTGGGGTCCAATGGCTTTGGTCCTACAGACTGGATCTTGGAGGGAACAGTTCACATCTGGGGAAGGAAAGCAGAATTTGAAGTAATGAGGTCAGCCGGAAGAGGTTCCTTATCCTGCCGGTGACCCGGGCCGGGAGGGAGTGGCAGGAGGAAGGCTCCAGCCTCTGCCTAAGCCGGGGCTGCCCCTGCCCAGGAGAGGGCGAGGCGGGGTCGCCGGTGACAGCTGGCAGCCAGCTCGCGCTATGCGCGGCATGGACACGTGGGGAGGCCTTCTCCGCCGTGGGGTGCCCAGGGCGAACGGGCGCATCATCACGGCGAAAACATCCCAGCGCCGCTCTCCAAATTTTCCACAACGGTGTGCCCTTCCAAGGGCCCATTTTACACGGTGTGAAGAAACCGCTCCAGTAAGGCTCTCTGTTTACTCAATTTTCGAGCCAAAGCTTTCCAAGAGTGACTGCGCCATGACACATCAGGGAAGGTTCGCTCTGCCTCCGCAAAATAGGACTGTATCCTTTTTTTTTTTAAATAATTGAGAACAATTTTCATTAATCGCTCATTTAAATATATGTATACATAGCATGAAGCGCAATCATATTTCCCCTTAAAGGCACAAACCATATTTGAAGAGAGAACAGTTCTGAAAGGAAACAATCAAGCCCAGTAGAATTTTCCAGGCTAACCAATGACTGTAAGACAGCCAAACCAGCCTTTTCCTTCTTTCTAAGGGTGCAGGCAACCTAAGTATCAGGACAGAGGAAACACGCCTATACCATACCCTCCTACAATGTATTGGTCTCTCCTGGGATTAGTAAAATGTGTTCCTTGTACATTGGTACTAAGTTCATGGTGGTTTTGCAGGGATGTGTTCTGGAACATTCCACATTCCACATACACAGGAACCCCTCGGGACTGTTGAGGAGGGCAGCGTACATCACCTTCCACCTGGAAAGAGGCTCCCTCAGAAACCAGGCCTGAATCCTGAGGCCAACCCTGCCCAGGAGCTGCACCAGACATGCACTTGTGAAACCTAGGATTTGTTAGGAGATTTGTGCTTTTCCTTTTTTTTGTTTTGTTTTTTTTCCGGTACCGGGAATCGAACTCATGACCTTGTGCTTGCTGGGCAGGTACTGTGCCGCTGAACTAAATCCCCAGGCCCCCTGCTTTTCCAACTAACAAGCTAAGCTTGAACAGCACAGCGAGTCTGCCATTAGTGAGTTCTCACATAATGCAAAGTGTTTTAAGTCATTTATTTGTTAGTTCTTAGGAGGACCACAGAGAGAACACGGGATTGAGCTGCTTTTCTGTGACAAGGCACAATAAGCCAGAGGGTGGCTTGGTGTGCTGGATTGCACACACACACACACACACACACACACACACACACAGGGACATGCACACACAAGCACATATACCCATGGGCAAGAACAACATGCACATAGAAAAGGAATTAAAGCCCTGAAAAATAGGAAGTATGAAGGATTCAACACATGTGGTTAAATTTAATATTCAAAACATGAAACCTTAAGCATGAATTCTCTTCTATCAGGCGCTACTTCTTTTTTTTTTTTTTTTTTTGGTTTTTCTCCGGTGCCGGGAACCGAACTCATGACCTTGCACTTGCCAGGCAGGCGCTTTTGCCATTGAGCTAAATCCCCAGCCCCCAGGCGCTACTTCTTGAAAAAGATTGAATATATTGTAAAATTTAGCCATATGTACACCAGGTGGGACCTTCTTAGCAAGTTCCATTTGAAGGAAAAATTTATAGGCTTTTATGGCAATGTTTCATTATATGGGAAATTAAAGTCTTATAACATAAAGACAAAACACATTTCCAAGAAAATTTTTGCACACTATATTTCTCCATATGTATTTCTCCATATATTTCAGGACAGTGACTTTTCTAATTCTAACCCAAATCAACTACTTATTGAATTTCTCCATAACAGCATTGTTATATAAATATACAAGTACAACCCTGGACCTAAGAATTTCTTTCCCTTTCCTTCCTTTCCTTCCTTCTTTTGTTTTTTTGTGTGTGTGCTTCTGGAGATTGAATCCAGGGTCTCAGGCATGCCTGGCAATCACTCTACCACTCAGATACATTTCCCGCCCCTTTTAATCTCTATTATGACACATGATCTTGCTACATTGCCCAGGCTGGCCTTGAACTTGTAATCAACTTGTATCCCAGTCCCCCAGTCTCCCAAGTAGTTGGGATTACAGGCACATGCTACCTGGCCCATGTCCCAGAAAACTTGTGCCCTGCACCCAAAGAACTTCTAATTTGGTTAGAGACCAAATAAGGAAAAAGAGCAAGTACATATTGAATGTAATGATACCCTTTGTTAGTTATCTCTGTTCCAGGTTTAGAAAAAGAAAATCTTCCCCTCCACCCTCAGCTAATCCATTCTTCAGTTGGTTTAAGAACTCAGAAAGAAAAGTTCTCTTACTTTTTCCAGTATATAATTAAAGAGGTATGAGAAAACAAGAACTGAGGAAGTTCCAAAGTCCACTGACAAAGAAAAAAGCCCATTGACCAGTGAGTTATATTTTGTCATTGATTAACCTGATAATTGGAAGGACTTTTCTTAAAAAGAATTCTAACGTATTGAAAAACCCATATCTGCTTGAATGTTGAGGGAAGGTTATGAACGGCTGACTCACTCATGAAACAAGTAGATTTATCACAAACAATGCCTTCTACCTGGGATTTCTTTTAGATCCAGAACTGCGGGTGGAAAGAAACACACAGCGGCTGGGCTTAGCGCTTCAATCTGTGCTTCCCGTGAGTTGTGCGCTAATAATAGAAGGCCCACCCTCTGCACAAACCCACACAGCTGCAATTACACACATAGAGATGATGAATCAGGAATGCGGCCTTGCCTATTTAAAGCGCTGCTGGTTCCTGTGGAGCTGACACCTACCTTGGCGCTGCTGCTCCTTAAGCAGCTCATCAGTTCAAATGTTCACTTTCTTTTCTTTGCCTGTCAATTTTTAAAACATTTTATCAGCCCTCGTGTTCAGTAAGTAATGATAACATGCGGTGTTTGGAGTTGGCACATGCGTACAACACATTTTAAGGCCGCTTCCATCCCCCACCCCACCCCCACGTCATCTCCTTTTCCCTTGAGAAAGTTCTGTCTCCCTACATCCTATTGTCTTTTGTTTTGGTCTTTATTTATAATTTGGGTTTCTCATATAAAAAAAACCCGTGCGATACTTAACTTTCATCAAGCGATGCTCTACATGTTTTATTTCAACAAGCATGCGTCTCATGCAACCACACAGAAGCCATTCAAATGAATGTATTTAATTTTAAAGACTTTACATTTTAGTGCTAAATCATTGCGTGGGGTTTATGTACTGTTACAGGTGTTTAACGTCCTGTCAGGGGTAGAAAAGAAACAAAGCCTATGTGACCGGCACTGAAGTGTGGCCCTTTCTTGTCTCCCTGTAGCTTCAAAGATACCTGGATTATTTTCTGTATTTAAGCATCAATAAACAGTACCCAGTGTTACCTCATCTATACATGTCCCAGAGGTACAACATCTAGAAGACAAGTAGAATGTCACAAAAATTTCAGGGGTTTTCTTAATGATTGATTTTTTTTTTTCCGCTAGTTAGCCCTAGCACTCACAGAGAGGTAAGGCATTGCTAGTGAAGGTAATAAAATAGCTCTTAAAGCCTTTATTACTGGCATTCTGTATTTGACTTAGAAAGTAACTCCTAAAAAATTCCATATCAATATACTCCATTGTGTAACGCGTCATACTCTGTAAGGAAGTGTGTGTGCGCATGGTTAATATTTTATTGCACGACTAGAGGCACCCTTGTGCTCACCATTGCTGCATTCAGAATCATTTGATCAGCTTCAGAAAAGACCTGAGGCCTAAGCCTCGCCTTCCAGAGATTCTGACTCATTTTGCCTGAGAAGGGTCCCAGGACTATGCTGTGAATGTGTTTTCACAAACGGAGAGGGAGATGTTTTAATTAAAATGCAGAAAGAGACAGAGCACATTTAAATGCACATTTAGGTCATGTTAGTGACCTCTTGTGTAGGTCACTAACTTCTCTGGGCCATGAGCTTCTCAGTGAGCACAGCTGCATGTTGGTCTCAGCTGCTGCCCTATCCCTGACACTGTCAGGAGACCCTTTCAGGTGCTGGTCCCTGGAGCTCTTCAGGATTAGTGTTTACTGCGTTTTCTTTTAAAGCATACTCTGTCCACATAACAGTCCTTCAGAGATTTACAGGACCTTCCGAGCCCAAACTAGAATAAATCACTAGCAGATTTACAGGACCACCAGAGCCGGTCTTTAACAGGACCTGCCACCTGCGCTGCATCTCACCAGTACACCACACTAACTCTGGAGACTAACTCTGAAGTGTGAGGGCAGAACTGCACATGTAGTAGCTGCAGGCTGTGATTGCTCCAAGTGCAGGCCTGTGATTGGTAAGAATTTGTGTCTGCTGATTGGTCCAAGTACAAGCCTGTGATTGGTCCAATTGGCTGCCCCTTCCAGGCCAGCCTACCTGTCATGGTGGCAAGTGAGCTGTTTGTCTGACAACTGTCATGTCTCTGTGGAAAATGGCAGGGCTAAAACTAGGGAATCTTCAGAGGGCCTGGCTGTGGTCATCACAGGGTATAGATGTTTGGGGAGGTTGGGGATATTAACAGTGGGCTCTAGGCTGTGTCTCTGATCTTAGCCACATTGGAGATGTTTCTCTACTGCTTCTTCAGGGTCTGGAGCCATGGGCACATAGCAGCCGTACCGTGGTTGATGGCTGAGCTGCACCTCCTATTGGAGTAGCCCAAAAAGTGGCTTGAAGCCACCTTAGGGCTGATGGGAGACACTGAGATAAGAAACAAATTGTCCCAGTCCATTCTGGGAGGGAGGAAACAAAGGGAACTAGGGGGAGGATGGGTGACGGGTGACAGCCACTGGCCACACCACGCCCCCCCCACTGCCTGCAGGTAGAAAGGAGTGAGTCTGGTGCTTCTCATCCGTCTCAGGCCCAATACCTGGTCTAGATGACTGACTGTCTTTGGACCTGGGAAACTTACACTGCCCAGGCAACCACAGGGTTCTAAAAGAAATGACTGCAAATTGCCCTTCTCTTTAAAGCTGCCTCTCCTGCTCATCTCCTGGTGGACCTGTAGCATCCAACGATGAAACCTTCTGCTCTTTGTTAAGATATCTACTGTGCCAAAGTCTCTGGAAGCTCAGAGAAATGTTTGGCCCCTCCACAATCCCTTGTCAGTAGTATATATGAAAGGATCCCCGAATCAAGCAGTCCAAGGGCACAGCGGGGGAGGGATGGCTTTGATTGTCAGAAAGTGAAGTCCAGAATGTTGTGTAACATTTCTACTTCATGATTTTTGAGTTAAAAGTATTGACATTTTATTTGCAGTTGATTGGTACTTTTGCTTATTTGTTGTACTGGTCAACTCTCAAAATAATTTCACCTTAAATATTATTTCTTCTGGAAGGTTTTGTTGATCTTCCCAGATCCTGAGTCATATCCTTCATTATATCCCTATTTCTATTCTAAAACTTAGCTCTTCTTCATGCATATTCTCCTTTGCTTCTGCTACTGAATGGTAAGCTCTCGGAGGAATCACATTGATGTGTCCTATACTCGTGGTGCTATAGGGAAAGGGACCTTCTAGGCAGGGAAAGGATAGGCCTTATTAAAAAGTAATGGGGGGATACTAAAAGCAGCTTTTGTCTCTATAGGTAGACTCTACGGTTAGAGCAACTAGGAAGGCAGAGGAGAAAGTATACCCCGAGAGGCTCCAGGTAACACAATTACCATGAGACTTTATCAGAAAGGTTAAAAAAGCAAGGAAGAAGCCAGAAATATAAAAGACCAGGAAAACCAGTCCCTTCACCCACCTCTGAGAAAAAGCAAAGGAGACAAAGGGCAGCTACCCTTACACGAGAACTCTTATTTAATATGTAAAGCACACCCACATCTTCACATGTGTGGATATTCTCACTTTAGCATCACTATATTATTACACCAGATACACACATGTCCCCTTTATTTTCTCATTAACTCCAAGCTGCTTTCCTTCCACACCCATCCATCACAAAGGGACAGGAAGGAGTCAAACAGCCAGAAAGAGTGTAGACGGAGGTGTCAGGGTTAGAATCACAGCCAGAGAGCCAATCAGATGGTGTCAACCGCCAGGCACCCCCACGTGTGGGATGGAAAAATGCACTAGTCCCAACCTAGCCTTGGATAAAAGGAGCCAGGGATGAGAGTTTGGGGGGGTTCCTCTCTGATCCCCTCTACTCTTCCAGGGTAGCTGTCTAGCTTCTCCTTTTCCAAGTAAACCATCTTTCATCATTTTAAACCCTGCTTCTTTAATTCATTACTGTTGCTGACGTTACGGTCCCAGAAGGATCTGGGCGCTATATGATCCAGCAGCGCGGTAGCATGGTGTGGTGTGATATACACCCCTCCCCAAGACGTATTCAGTACCTACTGTGATACCTGGCATGTAACAAATGCTCTGTAAATATGGGGGGAATAAATTAATGGGTAACTGTCCCTTGGCCTGGAAATCTGCAGATTTTATAATTAATTCTGTGGCACAGAATAAAAACATAACTAAAAACCAATAATTTTGGAGGTGAAAGTACCATGTAAGGAGAGTGAATTGAAAAACATCTTTTACAAGTGCTTTCTGTTTAAATCAGCACACATGAAGAGGGCTTACATCACAGTGGTTTCCCTTATACTCTCAGTTTTTGTGTATTAACCCTCTATCACATGGTTCTTCATAGCAGTTTGTTAGAAAGCTGTGTCCCTCCTCCTCGCCCGCTTTTGTGTTTATTGAATTGCTCTGAACATGCTCCCGATCATGCCCAATCTTTTACAGTATTGTTCTCCTTTGAGTCTACTTCCCTGGGCCTCGTATTCCACTACTTTCCTCCTTCATACCTTTATCCCATGCTGGCGAAGTCCTCTCCTTTCTGGCCCCTTAATCCACAGCCTTGCTGCTACTTCAGGGCCCCAAATCCTAGAAGTGTCTGAACTCCCCAGTTCTATGCCGCAGCCCGTGCGACCTGACTACTGTTCACAGTGTCTGCAGAGGTGTGCTGCTGGGTTACGGTGGACTTCCCAACGCCCACAGAAAACTGTTTCTCCACTCTCTTCCCCTGTTAATTTCCAGACTGCGTCACTTTTCCTTCTACCTTGGCTACCATCATCCTAAATGTTAAAACCCCAAATAGAGTTCAGCTTCTGTTTCCCAAACAATTTTATTTAAGAAGCACTAGTTTTGTTATTAGGTGTATTTTTCTCTCTCTCTTTAAAATACCCATAATCCTTCACCCACTTCCTGTGTTTTGTGTGGGAGCAAATGTGTGGTACACTGGCGGGAAATACAGTTTCTCAGCTGTCTGCACTTGAATAATTCTGCATAGTTCTGTAAACTTTGGGGAAGCTTTCTGATATGAAAAGGGAGATGATCAGCCAGTTGTAATAAAATAATTAAACAAAGCAATTACTAAATGAAGGAATAAAGTTAAAAAGTTTGCAACACTGCTCGGGGCATATAATTATTCAATCATTTTAGCTTTTATTCTCATGCATGGTGAGCTAAGATTTGTTTCTAGGGCTGGATATGTAGCTCAGTGGTAGAGGATCACTTAGCGTGTGACAGGCTGGGGTCCCAGCCTCAGCATCATGAAAAAAACAAGTTGTTTTTTCTCCTCAGTGCCAGATTCTGATATTCTTGAAGCCAAAAATGATTCCTTACTTGTGTTTGAGCACCCTGCTGTCTCGGCTGAGTACATTCAGCGGGCACTAAGGGCATAGCTGATGAAGGGAGCTATTGGCTACCAAAGCTGAATTCCTAACTTAAATTATAAGAAGAGAACAAATCACACTAGGGCTAGCCTAGTATCTAGCAGTGATCAGACGTGACAGTGTGAATCATTATTACAACTGTGACTCCTGTTACAGCAATGCTTTTCCTTTACCTCACCCAACTCCTGGAGCACCTTTGTTAGACTTCTGTGATGCAAGTTTAGAGTCCATGGTAAGGACGAGGGGCCCCCTGACCAGTCCACTTCACATTCTTGCCCAGCACTGATCAGCACTGCACACAAGTACAAAGTAACATGACAGGTGTGGTGCAGACATCAAAAGCACACTGAGCGGAAGAAACACTTTAAGCAGTCTTCAGAGTGAGCTGCCTCGTGAAGACTGTAACACCTCTAAGCAGGTTAGACAAACTGGTCTGAGATGTCTGGAATCATTCAAAGGACGCTGTACAGAGGAAGAGGTCAGAGGGCTTCTGCTGTGGGCGTAAAGCAAAGCAGACTCCAAGCAACACCGTCCCCTGCGCTCCTCCTAAAGTGAGCTTGATCGCATCTGAGTGTCTACTGCTACAAAAACTGATGCAGATGTGACGCTGAAACCTGAAAGACAAGCTGTTTTCCTTTTGCTGTCTTGAATAAACTTTGCTGCTGCTTTTTGCTAGTCTCATTCAATCCTTGGCTTGAAGGGAGGAGAACCTGGACTCCCACTCCGGATGGAGAGGAGAGCTGTACAGAACCTGGTAAAGTTCTAGCTATTGAGCAAAGATACATCATCTAATTCAAGGGGGTAACTATTATGTCCTGTTTTCCCACTTTTTGCATTTAATGCTTTTTGGAAGGGTGGGGGGAAATACTGTAGGTTGAACCCAGGGCCTTTGCAAGGAGCTGTATTCTCAGCCTTTATTTTTATTGTGAGACTGAGTTTCATTAAATTGCCCAGGCTACACTAGAACTTGTGATCCTCCTGCTTCAGCCTCCCAAAGTGTATTTGAAATACTTTTACATGTGCGCCTTTGATTTATGAAGGATTTAGTAACTATGATACACAGGCAAAGTTAGTCAAAATCTTAGGTTTGAAACTGTCTCTTTTCATAGAAAAAAATAGCATGAAACTCATAGTTAATAAATTATAAGTAAGCAAACATAAACTGCTAGAAAACACCACTGTTTCCTTTTATTGTTAACAAAATTCCCATTTCCAGCTTCTGCATTGATCGGACTATATATCTGTTCTGTTATAACTTTTCATTTGAATAGAATTCTATATTTTATTAGAGTTGGAAGTGTGGCATTTCAAATTTCTTTACCCAAATATTATAGTTTTTGTGGAGGGCTTTTCTCAGTCCCATGAAGTAGTGTAAAATCTTCCAGCCTTTTCCTAACTGAATCCAGAAATTATTTCACATTTATAATGCAGCATGTCTGGGAACATGGATTCACGTGGATCGGAAAGAGGTGCTCTGCAAGCAATTGCTGAGACACACTGTGGCCTCGGGAGCTCGTGGGCACGACAAGGTGCCGCTGAGATTTGTTACAGGTGATTGAATGACGCACTAATTGATTACAGCACGCAATTTGGAAAACAAAGAGAAGCAACTGAGCTTCAAAGTGGTGGCTTCTGTAGATGCTGGACTGCAGGAGCAAGTGAGGTGGGCCCAGGGTGTGCAGGTGTGTGTGTGGGGAGGGCGACTCCGGAAGCAGATGGGTGTAGGCCTCTCAGGCTCCTTTTTACTGTTTTATTTTTTTTTTTCCATATGAGACCCACCCTATAATACGAAAAATATGATCCTTAAAGTGAAAGATATGATCCTTTCACTTAACGAATTAAGTGAAAGATATGATTCTTTCACTTAAAGAATCATATCACTGGTTTAAAAGTTTTATAACTACCTCTATACATTATAATTTCCTTATCTTATGGGTCAAATCCTGCTATGACTAAACCATTACTTCTGAAATGTACATAAAAACCTGTGTAAGACTGGGGATATAGCTCAGTGGCATAAGCACCTGGTCGGCAAACACAAGGTCCTGAGTTCGATCCCCGGTAACAAAAAATAAAAAAAACAAAACCTGCGTAATAGATTTTCCTATGAATTTTTTTATTTCAAGCCATACCCAAGGCACAAAGTTGCAGTGAAATGAAAGTATTTGGTCCCTTAGGATTTCTTATCATTGTACATCTTTTCAGTGCAGCACTGTAATTTTTTTTTTTTTTTTTGGATTTTTCTCCGGTACCGGGAACCGAACTCACGACCTTGCGCTTGCCAAGCAGGCTCTTTTGCCGCTGAGCTAAATCCCCAGCCCCTGTAATTTTTTAATTCATAATATGGGCTTTGGTGAATTTGGTTAGATAATTTACAGGATTTCAAACCCGAATTCAATGCTAAGTTTTGCTCAAAATTTTCTCAGGATTCAGCGCTACACTTTGAGACGGCTTTTGCTTCTCATAAATGATAAAAGTTGATTACCTCAAGGTCAGGAGAGTTTATTCCTTTACTCTTTGTGCCTCTTCAGATAAAGGACATTTCATTTTAGACCCAGGGAAATTGGGTATATTTTAGACATTCCCAGTGTTTTATGACTAAGAGTAGATTGTTTGCAGTGAGATATGTGGTATTCCGGGCAACAAAGGTAGCATTCCAACTTTGAACTAAGTGGAAAGAAGTTTTAAGAAATGATAATTAGAACATCCTAAAGCCACATTAGTTTAGGAAAGGGAGACAAAACAATTTGCAAAGAGGAGGCGAGATTGGGCAAGCCTGGGAGAGGGGAGTAGCAGCAAAGAGAGGGGAGAACTTGGACTACTGCACATTCACCACGTGTGAGACAGTCAGCTACATAACCCCCACGTGTGCATCTCCAGTCCCTCACAACACCCTACCGAGTAGGTATAAGAGCCCCCATATACTGAGAAGGACCTGATGGTTAAATGCATCCAAAGCCAGGCAGGAATGGGATTTGAAGCCAGGTTTGTTAGATTTCAGCTCCCTGGTCGGTCTGGTATTGCCAATGCTTCTCAAAGGGACAGGACATGTGCCCTGCTGAAGAGGAGCTGCAGATTCTCAGGCCATAACCCTAGACCTGTAGCCCACTACAGATGGAGACATCTCTTTTTCTCTATCCTCCCCTCCTCTTAATCCCTACTGCTATGGCAGAGACCACGTGAACTGTATGGGCAGCAGGGGCACCAGGATGTCCCTGAAATGGGAGATGAGGGTGTGGCAAAAGCTGGTTGGGGAAGTGGACGTGACCTGTTACTTAGGAGATCCCGGACACATGCGCAGAGCAGTTCCGAAGCCTTGCGTGAGTCCTTCTCAGAACTCCTGCAGGTTTTCAGTAGGAGGGCCTGAAGCTGCCCTTAGCCTAAGGTCTGGGATCTCAGCACCACCTCTCAGGACCCGGATGTAGAAGTTCTCGTGGTTTCCTTGAAATTTGGACAGCATAAAAGGACACATGGAGGCCTTGGAGGCTTTGCTGTCCTAACTTCCTAATAGCCAACGCCATGTTTGCCAGACACAGTGTATACTTTTGTCTCTGCTCTGGCCCTCTTTGTCTATTTACTCAGACCCACCTCGTTCTGTGGAACGAGTTTCTCTCCTACTTTTCATTTTTGTTCTCTTGAATAAACTTTGCCACTGCTTTTTGCTCGTCTCATTCAATCCTTTGCTTGAGGTGAGAAGAACCTGGACTCCCACTCTGGATGGAAAGGAGAGCTGTACAGAACCCACCAAAGTTTCACTGGTAGGCCCCTATTTAGAAACAAGTTATGGGATAACATCTCCAAGGATAAGAATGGCCTTAATCCACGTCCTACAGGGATAAAGTTCTCTCAAACCCAAGGCCATGCTCTGACCCAGGGGAAAAGTACCAATAGAAAAAAGTGCCCCAGTGGAAAAGTACCAGCCCACCCCCGCACAGCCCCGAAAGCCAATCTCAGCTTTTGTCAGCAGGCCAGTCTGATGTCAAAGCAATGCCTGCTTTGGCTGCTTAACCCAAAGTCTTTCCCTATTTTCTCTTACTCTCTAATTCTGCCTAATAAATCTACCTATCCTCCTCACTGGTGTGTCCCAAAATTCTTTTTTCTGTGGTGAAATCTGAGGTACCTATTGGGACAGAAGGCACTTTGGGGGACCACCCAAACACATCTGGTGACAAGCCAGATTCATGATCTCCATCATGGATTGAACAGAATAACTCCTGGCTTATTGGTAACACCAACGCTGATCTATTATGCATGCTTGTGTCATCACAAGGGGTCCAAGAAAATCCCACAAAGAAGACATGGCACCCTCAGCTCACCCACGCACTGGGTAGGTTGTAGCTTTGCTGACTTCCTTCACAGAGAAGACTTTTCAATATGCCTCAGTGAGAGGCAAAAGGAGGTTTATTCCACAGAATTTTAAAAGTACACACTCAGAATAGAGCGCAAACCTTCGAGTGAGAAACATACGGCTGGGCTAGGAGTTTCTATGTGGTCTTAGGGGGTGCCTTCAAGGTGCAAGATCGGGATATGTGTTTAATGTCTGCTGTGTTGCCCACTGGTGGCTGGGTTAGAATGTAAGCTGCCTATCTGAAAGTGGGTGAAGTCTTTGAGACATGCTGGTCACTAGCATTGAGGTAGACTAGAAGAAATAAAACTGTGTAGAAAGTGTAATGCACAGAGGCAGAGATCAGTTGAGACCACCAGGCTTGTGAGAGGCAACATGGTGTGGAATTTACTGTGCCTGGGTGCAGGCAGACAATCTGTAAGGAAGAAAGGGAAGTGGCTCCCTTTTATAGGCATTGAAAGAAGGCAGGGGACATTAGGCGGGAAGATTTTAATAAACGTGTGGTCAGAGTTCTCTGGCAGTCTTGCACCTCATTGGGCAGAGTTTCTGATGCATCCAGGGTAAATTTTTAGGTGGCTCTAGATGTCCCCAGATGTCCCAGGACCTACAAAGTTCCTTGTGCTGTCTTATCTCTTTTATGACATTCTGGGCTTGCTGATGACCCCTTTGGTGCTGAGCTGCGTTCCCCGCTGAGAAAAGTGCCTCTGCGGGGAAGGAGGTTGGGGAGTGGGAGGGTCAGTCTGATTTGAGCCTTACAGAAAGGAGATAAGGAATTGAGATTTAAAAAATTATACTTTAAGAAAAAAGAAATGTAGCTTCAGGACACAAACCCGTGTTTTTTCCCTTCCCCTTTCCTCTCCCAAAACAAAGCAAACCTAGGCATTTTCCTTTCACCTATAAATGGGTTTGCTTATTCCCTATTGACTTGACAATTATTCTTTTACTTATGAATAAACTACATTTTAGGACTTCCCACAGGAGTGTACCATTAACTCACTACAGGCCCTCCTTTCCCACCCATTAGACAAGACTATTAAGGAATTCCACAGATTCCCCCACCCAAACCGCAGAATGACCCTGTTATGGTTGATACATTGTGTCAATTTGAGGTGTCTAGAGGCTTAGCTAAGTGACTCAGCAGTTCTACATCCTGGGGTGAAAAGGACATGCCCTTACCGCTCTGGGATGTTGTTCATTGTGTCAATTTGAGAAGTTTAGAACGTTAACTAAGTGACCCGGCATGGGGCCAGGGTCCTCACTTTGTATTCATCCTGAGCCTGTGCAAGAGAAGGGCATGGAGATTGTCTGAGTGCTACACGCGGCTGGGTGGGGTAGCCTGCTTACAATATATGGGAGGAAAAAAGGCTTGTTCCTCCCCTCTCTGCTCTTGCTGCTTTTGCTGTCCAGTGCCTTCTTGAAGTGTTGCCCCTCTGCCTTGCCACCCTGCCTCAGATCCTGCTAATTATAGACTGAAACCTCCACAAACTGTAAACTAAATAAACCTTCCTTAATTTGGGGAGTTGGGTGTTTTGTCTCAGCAACAAGAGAAAACTAACTAAGATAGACCCTCAGTTCCTTTCCCTAAGGTGCCTCATTTCTTTGACCATCCGCACTCCGCCCTTGAGTGCAGCCTATATTTCTGTTTAAAATCTTTGCCTAATAAACCGTTCTCTTACCTCTTACTGATGTGCCCTGAAAATTCTTTTTCTGTGATGAGGGCCAGTGAACCCACAAACTTCTTTCAAAGGGGGTGGGTAGGTTGCTTATTTCAGCCACAGAGACCCTCAGACCAAGCCCAGTGACAATAATGCTGCTTCCCCTGAGGAGGGAGTGTTCCTGGGTTTTGGGCTGGGGGTGGTTTCTAGGTTCTTTCTGTCCTGAGCAAAGAATCGGTCAAGATAAGCACAGACAGTAGTAAAGTTTTATTAAAGGTAGGAAAAGGAACAGGCTCTGCAGAGCGAGTTTGGGCCGGGTGAAAGGAGGAAAAGGAGTACACCCTACAGCGCGAGGGCGGCCACCGTGCGCGAGAACAGAGTGGCCAAGACCCCTGGCGACTGTGCTGTCTGTGTCCCCAGTGCTCAAGGTGATGTCGGTCTAGGCCTTCCTATGGAAAATCCGCTGAGTTCTCAGGAGAAGGCCCTGGGCAGGGCTCTGGGAACCGTTCCGCGCATGTGTTGCCCCGCCTCCTTTCCCAGCCAGTTTTCGCAGCGCCCTACCTTCCGGTCTAAGCCCTACCCTGGCAGATGCCTTCTATTTTGAAGCCCTTGGCGGACCTCTGGGCACAGACTCTTCATCTCACTCTTGCTTGGGCTTCCTTACCTGAGCTCCCTTTGGCTGTGACTTTCGAGCACACAGTGGAGGCCGCCTTGGGTTAGTGAGCCTCTTGGTTTAAAGTAGTACCTAAGCCCAGCTTCGACACCTCGTCCTCCTGCGAGAAAGTCACAGCCCCTTTCTCAGCCTGGATCCCAGATCAGAGCACTCATGTGGACTGTTCATCCCACAGTAACACAGTGTTTGACGAGCAAGGGGTTAGGTCCTGATTGGAAGGTCTGTTTACAGGAGCAGAATTAGAAGAGTTGGCCGAGAAGCCCAAACAAGGAGATAGCTTGAGCTTCACAACTGAGCTCCACATCAAACAGAGTATATGAGGAAACAAGAGCCAGACAGACAGAGAGAAAAGAGGGTCAACCAGAAGACAAGGTGGTTGGGTGCCTGGGCCTGGGTGGCAGAAAACTCAGAAAGTTTATTTGTGCTGGGCATGGTGGTGCACATTTGTAATCCCAGCACTCAGGAGGCTGAGGCAGGAGGATCACTTTTGTTGTTGCAGGGTGGGATGTATGCAGTGATCTTCATCTGGAACAAGCAGCTATCAGAATCTTTCTGGGATCAGAAACTCAGCACCAGTAATGAATGAAAGAGGGACAGTTTAAAGGAAGATAGTTTATTTGTAAAAAAGAGAGAAAAAGAGAAGATAGACAGCTACTCTGGAAGAGTAGGGGGCATCAGAAGCAAAACACCAGCCCCCTTTTAGTAGGATTATTCAACTTTTCCCATCCTCCATGTGGGCACCAAGAAGTTGTCACCATCCGATTGGCTGTCTTTGATCCTAACCAAGGCACCTCAGTCTACATTTTTTCTGGCTGTTTGATTTCTTCCTGTCCCTTTGTGATGGATGAGTGTGTGTGTGTTTTACATATTAAATGAGTGCTTAGGTGGCTGTGCATTATCTCCTTTGCATTTCTCAGAGTTGGGTGAGGGGGCTGGTTTCCCTGCTCTTTTATATTTCTGGCCTTTTCCTTGTTTTGTTAACTCTGATAAATTCTCATGGTAATTGTGTTACCTGGCGTCTCTCTGGGTATACTTTCTCCTTTGTCTTTCTAATTGCTTTAACTGTGGAGCCTACACATAGAGGCAAAAGCTGCTTTAGTAAGATCCCCCATTAATTTTTAATGAAGCCTATCTTTTCCTTGCCTAGAACCCACCTTTCCCTACACTGTGAGTTCAAGGCCAGTTGGGGGTACACAAAGTGAGACTTTGTTTCAAAAGAAGAAGGAGGAGGAGGAGGAAGAGGAGAGGAAGGGGAAGCAGAAGCCGAAGGAGGAGGAGAAGGAGGAAGAGAAGGAAAAGTTTTCCTAGTGAGTGACTTAAAGCTCATCCTGGTGTCTAAGGTCACAAAGTTGTAGCATCCCGTGCTCCCAGAAACCCAGGATATAGGAGCATAATGTTTTGTGACATAACAATAGAATGTAATGATGTAAGGAAAAGGGATTTCTTTCCCCTGAAAATCGGAGCTTTTCTGTGGTGAAGGACAGCTCCTTAGCAGCAGAGGTTGTGGTACCTGGGATGCTATGAACACCTAAAGAACTCTAGCCTGTGGTTTCCCAAGAGCCCATCTTCCTTTCTAGATTCACCAAAGACTTGGGGAAGAGGGCTGAGTTCCCAGGCTGTGTTAGAATGCCCGAGGAATACTTCTCAAGTTTCTCTTTTTTTCTGAATGGTTGAATGGTGAACCAGGTACTGGGTCCTCTTGTGCCCAGCTTGGTACCTGAATGCTGTCATGCCCTACTAAGGTTCTCTAGAGAATGAAGGCGCTAAGTGGGATGATATAGGGGAGAGCATGGAGTCCCAGACAGCTGGGTTTCAATCCTGGCCCCATCATTTATTGAGTATTTTTGGACAAATCACCTCATCTTTCTGTGCCTCAGCTTTTCCCTCTGGATTATCTTCTATCTGAAATCCAGGCCACTTCTCCAGCTTCCTTTCTACATTACTATTACTGTGCTGTATCTTTCTCCATTCCTTCACTCCTAATTTTCTGGTCTTTATTTACAAAGTGAGTTTTTTATAGGAGCATATGTTTGGGTGTTATTTCTAACTACCCTGAAACTCTCTATCTCTTAATTGCTATATGTAGGCTGAGTGATTTCCATCGTAGTCGTTCTCAAGTTTGTAATATATATTTAAATTATCTAAATCCATTTCTTAGTTACTTTTCTCATTGCTGAAAGAAAATACATGACACCCAAAGTTATAGGAGGGTTTATTTGGCTCATAGTTTGTAGAAGTTTTAGTCCATAGTAGGCTGGCTCCAAGGCAGAATAGCAAGGCAGAGTGGCATGGCAGAGGGGCATCTCAGAGGAGAACAATTCATGGCACCCACAAGGTAGCAAAAGCAACAAGGGACAAGAAGATTCTTTCTGTCCATTACATTGGATGCAGGCTACACACCCTAGGGCAGGTGTAGCACTGATACCCTCAACCCTAGCCAGAACTATGCCAATCCAATCAGCGGACTGATTTATTAATCACACACCCTTAGTCCCAGCATCTCACACTCTAGGTCCAGCTACCTCTCAAAAACCCCCTATGACCACATGAAGCTTTGGGGGGAACATCTAGACACCACCCATATAACAGTCTATCTGCAAATAACCTAACACCACTTCACATGCAGAGCAATCACCTAATAGGATATTTCCCATATCTTACGGCATTGCTATCTTTTTAAAAATTTATCCTTTTATCCACACTCATGTGATATAGGGTTTACTATTATTACTTTTTAAAATGTATATATTAGATCAGTTAACAAGAAGAAATAAAGGATAGCATTTTAAAATTGAAAGTTTAAAGAAACACCCAATCCTTGCCCTGGTTGACTCCATTTCATCCCTCTAACCTGCTTTTTCTTAAAGTGTTTTCTCCTTCCCAGCTGCCTACGGGCATCATCTCATGCTGGGGTGGCATCTGCAAGCAAAGTGCCAGCAGGCCCAGACCTGCCCCCAAATCACAGCCTGGCAGGGTCCCTGTCGTACGTAAGCCCCTGGGCTGCCACTTTTGTCTTCCTGTGTGGCCCTGAAGCTGTTTTCAGACCAGGGTTTGTTCACATCGAAGTCAACTTCC
Organism: Chinchilla lanigera; assembly: GCF_000276665.1. Lineage (NCBI taxonomy): Eukaryota > Metazoa > Chordata > Mammalia > Rodentia > Chinchillidae > Chinchilla > Chinchilla lanigera. The sequence goes on along the minus strand of NW_004955474.1, from coordinate 593,864 downwards.
CTGCTTCCCCACTCCCTCCTCCAGCCACTTTAATTCTGGAGGTGACAGGCTGCATGGCTTAGGGTACTTAGTCTTCCGAAAAACACTATTAAAAGTGAACATGACTTTTCCTATGAAGATCCCAGAACCAGGTTCCTGGTGGAGGACTCTGAATAGTCTATTACTCCTTTAGCGCTCTTGCTTTAGCCCTGTGAAACTGGGCTTCTGACCAACACTCCATTTTCCTTCTTGCTGAAGAACTTGTAAGATTTCTCACAATGCAAGTCTGCAAGCAATGCCTTCACTCTGTTTTTATCTGAGAAATTATTTCTCCTTCATTCTTAAATGACTGTGTTTTTTCTCTTCCCGCATGACTTTAGTTATGTTATTCTACTTCAGCATTGTTCACGTGGTTTCTGATGTGAAGTGTACTGTATTTTTATTGTGTTGTTGTTTTCAGACAGGGTCTTGCTACATAGTTCAGGCTGGCTTTGAATTCACTATGTAGCCCAGGCTGACCTTGCACTCATGGTGATCTTCCTGTCTCAGCCTCCTGAATGCTGGGACTACAGGTGTGTACCACTGTACGCAGCTAGTTCGTTGTATTTCTTGTTCTTCTTTGGGGATGTGTTTCTCTGGCTTCTTTTTTGTGGAGGCTACTGGGAATTGAACTCAGATCCTTGCTGTTGCCAGGCAGGCGCTGTGCCACTGGCGCTGTGCCACTGAGCTATATCCTTGGCCCTTCCCTGGCTTCTTGTCTTAGGTCTTCTGAGGCTTGAATATGATGTGTCTGACTGTGGTTTGTGTTGTTACTAATCTTGCTTAGCATTCTGAGCTTTCTGAGTCTGCCATCTGTCGTTAGTTTTGGAAAATATTAAATAAATCATGATCACTTCAAGCATACCTCCTGTCTATTCTCCCTTTTCCTTTGTGTATTCCCCCTTCAGCAAGCCTATACCTTCTGAAATGTTTTCAAAGTCTTGGATGTTCTGTCTGGGTTTGTGTGTATTCTTTTCCCTCACTGCATTTCAGTTTTGAGACATTTGATGAATTTACCTTCAAGTCCAATCGTTCACTCTTGCAGTCTGCTTACTTTTCACTTCTGTTGCAGCACCATGATTTTGAGTGCCAGGGCACTTCCATGTCTGGGTTTACATTCACTCTCGGTGGTGGTGTGTGATCTATCCACGAGAGTCCTTAATATTGATATTAAATCACAGGTTTTAACAAAATTCCTTCTTGTTACCTGAGTTCTGATTTTTGTCTCCTCCAGTGTTTTCCTCTCACTTCTAAGCATATCTTAGAAATTTTGTTGAAAACTAAGCATGATGTATCAGGAAACAGAAGCTGTTATAAACAGGTCTGGCGTGTGAAGTTTGAAATAAATCTGGTGATGAGTTGGGCTGCATGTCAGGTTTGTGGTAATTGTAAATTACAGTGTCAGCGGCTGAAAATCCCCCATTTTTGTCTTCATCACGGCTAGGGCCTCCCTGAGTGCTGCTGCTCAGGGAAAGCTCACGAACCGTGCAGCACCTCTGCAGTCCTCTGCTGTTATTATACCAGAGCCGCTAGATGTGATGATAAGGGAGGCCGAAAGGCAAGTGTTCTGTAATCTTGTGATTAAGTCTTTTAGCGAGGGGGCTGGGGATTTAGCTGAGCGGCAAAGCGCCTGCCTGGCAAGCGCAAGGTCGTGAGTTCGGTTCCCGGTACCGGAGAAAAACCAAAACAAACAAACAAACAAAAAGTCTTTTAGCGAGTTTGCCTTCATAGGCTGCAATCTTCATAAGTGTTATCTTGCTCACCACCTTGAGGTGAACCAAAGAACCCAGGGGTGAGAGTGGTGTAAATGTCCTTCCGGGTGTAGGTTAGGCTCTGGGGAAGCTTTTCTCATGGAGAGCAGGCTTTGGTTGTGAGAATGCTCCCATCTCATCGTGACTAACCCATTTAAGTGGGGGCCCTGATGCCCCATTCCCCAGGAACCGCTCTCTCCTAGCACTTCACACAGCCTGCAGAATCCACAGATGCTAGAAGATGTTCCCACCAATTTATGGCTCTAGGGCTACTGCTCTTGGGAACACATTTCAGCGGTGATTTTGAACTTGCTGTTTCCCTGGAGCAGTGATGGAGAACCCTTTAGAGAAGAGCAGACAAACGGCAACCCCAGCCCCACTTACTTATCGCCAAGTACGATTAAACCTGAATATTGAGGTTTTAGTTTGGAAAAAACAACTCATACATTAACTTCTTTTGTCTTAAAAGAAAAACAAGCATGCCATAGGTTTGCCACTACAACCCCAGACCTTGGGGTGCTCTGTGCTCTCAGTTCTTTGAGAAAGCCCAGAAAATTTCGTTGTAGCCTGTTGAATTATTTTTCTATTGTAAAGAGAAGAGTGATAACTTCTAAGCAGTTTGTACATTGGAGCTGAAACCCAGTATCCATCAAATCATTTTGTAAGTAGGGAAAATGTTAGTCATAAGTTATCACCTAGGTTCAGTCAATCTCCTTCTTACCACCATTCTTTTTTCTTTGTTTTTTTTTCTGGTACCGGGAATTGAACTCACGACCTTGCACTTGCCAGGCAGGCGCTATGCCGCTGAGTTAAAGCCCCAGTCCGCTTACCACCATTCTTCACATAAGCTCAACTCATGTATTTTCCAATTTGTGGGAAAAAAAAATCCATTGAAAATCATGAGATGTAACAAATTTGACATTGAAAATCAGAAGGCTGTAGTTATTCATCCTCTATCTGTAAACTTATTCTTCTGGGAACCTTTCATATACTCAGAAGACAGACAGCTAAAAAGATACAACTGCTCAGACTTCAGGAAGTAAACCATAAGAGCAGGGGCTCTCAGCCCAATGTTTCTACCTGGAAACAAAGACATAGATGTGTGAAGAACCTCTGTAATGACTGTTACAGTTACCCCTTCAGGATTTAAGAGTGGACAGCAATTATGGCATAGACAGGGCCTTAGAAATGTACTATTGTCCCAGCACTCGGGAGGCTGAGGCAGGAGGATCGTGGCAAGTTTGAGGCCGGCCTGGGCTACAAAGTGAGCTCAAGTTCAGCCTGAACTGCATAGCGAAACCCTGTCTCAAAAAGACAAAAAAAAAAAAAGAAGGAAATGTACTATTGAATATTTTTATTGAATTATTCAGTATTGGATATTCATTGACTATTTTTACCAGGACATTTATGGTTAAAAAAAATGGAATTTATTTTGTTTATTTATTTTGAGGAATTTGGTGATACAGTGGTGTGTTGGTTCACAAAGGCTTTTGTTTGTGAAGACTTCTGTTCACAGGCAGCAGTGTTTGGCCCACTTTTGTTTTTGTTTGTGAATTCTGTATTGGATGATGAACACAACCCCTGCCATATTTTCCCCATGAACAGGAATGTGGCCATCTCTTACAGAATCATCGAACAAATTATGTTCATGAACCAAGGTACTAATGTACTTAAACTTATCCTGTTATTCCCTTCATTTCCTTATTGAATTCTCAATCTCTTGATCAAATAACGTGTGTAGCTCCCTAGATCTGGTTCAACTCGGAGTCACTCTACAGACATAGGAGCTTCAGATGAATGCTGGTAGCTATGTTCTCTGCTATATCAGTATCAAGGAGATCTCAAGAGTTTACTAGAGCTTCTGACTTGGTGGCCAACTGTTTAAGAACTTACCATGAATCCTAACAACAAACTCAAATCATGTCTCTGCTGGGACCTCTGGGCTGAGCAAGCCACCTAGAGCAGCCACAGGACGGGCTTGGTGAGTGGGGAGAGAATCTTTCGCTTACAGTATTAGTGAGCAGACTCTCTTTCAACTGAAACAGGATGAAACTGGAAGTCCCTGAAAGGTAGGAGGCTTCAGGGAGCTGCTCTGAACCATTCGTGGATCACAGTCTCACCTTTGAGCATCTGGGGGAGATCAAAGGAGAGATTACTGTTTTGGGAAAAAAAAGGGGATTTTTTTTCTACTCCTACACCACACTTAATACAGAAGACATCCATGACCTCAGAAGGTGTAGGGGTTTCCCCTACTAGCAAGCGAGCAATCCTGTTATCGACAGCAGCTGGGTATGCCCTAACCCTGTTCAACTCCCACAGTATTTACTTGGAGATGGAGCATCAGATCCCACCGGCTGAAGGCTCTGTCTCCCCAAGGTGGTCGCTCACTTTCAGGCGCCAGTCCAACTTCCGTGCTTCCAACCCACTGTCTATAGACTGGGGTTCCCACAGCCCTCTCCTCAGGTTCCATCAGTCTGCTTGAGCAGCTCACAGGACTGGGAAATATTTGTGTTTACTGATGTATTTTAAAGGGTATGTCAAAGGACACAGGTGCAGAGATGCACAGGTCGAGGTATGGAGAAGAGGCACAGAACCTCCAGGACTTTGGGGCTGGGCATCCCCCCATATTCCATGTGGTCAGCTCCCTGACAGCTCCCCACAAGCCCTGTGCCCTTGGGGCTTTGTGGAGGCCCCATTGCTTCCCAGATGCTCTTGGATGAGGCCAGCAAGGCCTCTGTGTGCAGTACCACCCCCTCCAGACTGGGGAGAGGAACCCTCTGAAGTGGGGAGCGGAGCGTCTATGGCCTCATCTTGGTAGGTGAGTTTCTATGATGGGAGTGGCCTTGAGTATGAGAAATTCTAGTTTCTATGGCCTGATATAAAGAGGGAGTTATGAGCCAGAATCTGTGGGGAAAATGGAAATATAGATATCATGATATCACAGCTGCTATCCATCCGCCTTGTAAGTACAGTTTGTCTAGAGGCCAGGTAACTTCCTGAAGTGTTGATTCCATGAACAGTGATTCTATTTTTGACCTTCCTTCTTAAATCTCAGCTCCCATACTTATTAACTTGGAGCTGTTTAACAACTGTGAATCATATTTTTATCTGTAGAATGGTGATAACAGCGTGTGTACCTCGGAGTACTTCTAAGGTTGAAGCAGTCTCACATTTTCAAAGTGCTGAAAAAAATAGGTGGAGTATAGAAGGTATTGATCAGTATGTGAATTCTCCCGAATGTGGTGCACACACACACACACACACACACACACAAACACACACATACAAGCACAAGCCAACTGAGAAGCAATCCTTGCTCTTGGCGAAGACTACAGATAAACAGCATATGACTAAATATCAGACAGCGTTCTATTTTATTACAAAATAAATAAAAGTGTGCCAGATATAAATTTCCTCATTTGTGGGGAGTGTCGCAATGTCGTGACAGTTTAAACAATGTTTGCACATATGCACAGTTGCTAGATCATCAATAGTACATTTAATTTTAAACAAACTGCAAAACACAGAGGGACAGGATCTTTGTCTTTCAGAAAAGAGAGGCTGGGCTGTAGGACATGGCATTTTTTAAATGCTTAAACTTCTTTATTGGGGGAGATAAGTAATACAGAAAAGAAGAGCACATTTAATGGTGTAAAAAAACACCGGATACAAAATATGGGAACTAAAAAAAAAAATGGGCTAATTTTAGTTTCAATTAGTTATGTTATGCTGCTTAGTCAAGCATAAAGGTCCAAAATAAGTAATTCAGTGATAACAGTGTTTACTCCTAAGCATCACATCTGTCTCCATCCTCATGCTGGTCCCTGAATTGTATACTATACATGCTGTCAAGTAAACTTCACAAGCCGGAGTTTACGCTGTTCTTTAGAATTCTTTGAGGTAGCGTAAACATTGCAACATTTTGGAACAGCTGCCCATTTGGCACCCTTTTAGTTCGAGGCCGTAGCGCCTGTCAAGCAAGGCTGAGCTTCCTGGTAAAAGACAGCTGCACACACCCAGGGCTACCGTCCAGTCCACCCGGCAGACAGACGCAGGCACCTACCCATTCTTCAGTGTCTGCAAAGCTACAGTGTAACGGACATTTGCTGCAGAGATTCATAATTTCTCTTTAGTTAAACCTTAGACACAGCAATAGAATATGACAGATAATTTTCAGAGAGTTCCTCCTCCATACGAAGGTGTCACTGTCCAGGTATCCAGTTACCATGGTCCACTGTGGTCCGAAGGTGTGGAGTGGAATTTTTCGGGAGTAATTCGCCTGTGTGTGCCGGTCTGAGTGCTGTGATGAAATCTCACAGCAGGCCACCCTGCCCCTCCCAGGACGTGATTCACCCTGTCCAGTGGATCTATGCTATGTCTACTGCCCATCGTGAATCACTCAGCTGCCGGCTTGTGAGGTCCACTGTCGCAAGAGCGTGGTGCTTTTTTTCAAGTGACGTTTATTTACGCAGCGGTAGACGCATGTAGTGCTCTACCGTCGTCTCCACGTCATGTCACGTCAGCACAAGAAGATGAGGAGAGACAGAGGTTGTAATGGGGCTCCCTGACTCCCTTAAAGTTTTTAAAGCCTCAATTAAAAAAAATCTTTTTTAGTATTAACCATTGCTGTTTGAACCTGTTTCTGAAGCTATCTGTCACCCCACGTCCCCACAGGAAATCATCTCTTGTGGAGAATCAAAGAAGGGGCTGCCCCCACAACCCTGGCCCTGGAGGACACACAGTGGGAAAACCCAGCTGCACACAGCTCTCAGCTCACGGCAGACAAGCCAGATGCATCTACGTGCGCACACGTCTCAGCTTTTGTCTTCCTATGAGTTGCAGTGCTTCTGTGGGTTCTCGGGAAGACGGATTAGCCGTCTCCCTGGTTTGGCTGAAGTGCAGCTCATTCTTTTCACTTCCCTTTTCATTTACTGCAGTATGGCGACTGAACCCCCGGGCCTCCTGCATGCTAGGCAAGCACTCTTCCGCTGAGATGCACTCCAGCCTTACCTTTCCTTTTTAATTGCTTTACTCTTCTACCCCTTGTAGATAGCCAAATCCCATCAGTCAGGGTGCTAGATTCATGCCCAAGGAACAAGATCACATTCTCATAGCTTGTTATAGTCCCTTGTTATAATCGTTCTATTTTATGATTAGTTAGCGCTGTTAATCGGTTCCTGTTTCTCAATAATGAATTAAACTTTATTATAGCTATGCATTTATGGGAGGAAACACCGTCCACTCGGGACTGGGTGCAGTCATGGCTTCAGGCATCCACCAGAGGCCCTGTGGATGATAAGACACCTACTGTGTTGAGGTCCTTGTCCTACGACCTCAGAACTTGAGTGCACTTGGAGAGAAGTCTCAAATGTGGCCACGGGGGACCTGGACTGCATCTGACAGTGCCGTAAGAGGAGAAAGTTTGGACATAGGCAGAGATAACAGAAAGGTGAGTGGTGCAGGCAAAGGACGCAGAGCAGGCAGCTGTCTGCAAGCAAGGAGGGCTCTGCCAGGGACCGACCCCCCTCATTAATCAGCTGAGAAGATAAAATCTACTGTAGGTGGAGCCCCAAGGCCTGGTGTATTTTGTTATTACAGCTGTAACAAACTAATGTAGATTTGATCCTTACAAGTACCTATAAGAAATATAAGACTGTTGTTTCTTTTCATTTAGAATTGTTTTACAGAACAACAACAACAACCCCCAAAAACAAAAGGAACCAGGGCTTCAGGCAGAAGTGAACTTAGTTAATGCCTAGATACACTCAAACATAAATTCCTTAGATAACAAATACTTAAATTGTTTTTCAGGAGAATCCTCCAGAATTCACTCAAGGAATATTTGAGTCAGGCTTCTTACTCTGTCCTCTCCCTGTGCAGAAGGTGGAACCCTGGGCCTCCTGCACACCTCACCTGCACTGATAGAGACCCCCAGCTTTGAAGCTGGCTTTTCAAAAATGCACATGTAAGCCAGGCCTGGCGGCTCATGTTTGTCATCCCAGCACTCTAGTAGGCTGAGGAAGAAAGATCTCAGGTTCCAGCCCAGCTTGGGCAGTTTGGTGACTTAGTGAGACCCTGTCTCAAAATTAAAAAATGTTTTAAAAGGAGGTGGGAAAAAAAAAATAAAAGGAGGTGGGGATGTAGCCCAGTATGAAGGCCCTGGGTTTGATCCACAGTGCTGGGGAAAAAAAGCATATGTCAGAAGAAGCCAGCTTGTCCAGCCCATGACGTTTTGATGTTACAAACGCAGCATCAGCCATGCAGAACGCAGTAGCTCCTCCCTCCAAAAGAGCTGACAAGCTGGCTCTGTGAAGAGGCAGGAGGACTGCGGACATTGTGCACGAGGACCCTAAAGCTCCCCTTCTCTCTGTGTACAAATGATAGTAAATGGTGGAAGATGAAGAGTGGAGATTTTCTCTTTTGCCAACTGCTGGAAAATCCTCAGTCTTTGCAAAACCCCAGGGCCCTAGCACTGGCTTCTCCACACACCAAGCTGAGAGCCTGCTCTGTCCCAGCAGTACAGAACACCGGCCGTCCCTGCCTCTGACCTGTGCTCCTCTACCTTCCCCTCGGCACGCATGTCCCACACAAGGCTACAGATGCTGTAGGCGCATCACATGCGCTGCTGAGTTGAGGACAGTGGGTTGAGGACAGTGTCCGGTAAGACAGTCTGAAGAGTTAAAACAGGAAAAAGGGAAGACGGAAATAGAATGTTAGCTTTCAAGCACCTGTAAGATATATATTCACTGAACAGGTAAAATCATGAGTTATCATTACCCAAAACCTGCACAGCTTTGTGTGATCAGCAAAGCTGTCAAAGATAACACAGGAGACCACAGAAGGCTGGGACGCAAGTCATCAGGGCTGAAAAAAGAACTTAGCAAACAGGTCAAATTCTTAGAGAGGAACGCCTTTGAGAAACAGCCGAGGAAACCGCGGTCACTGCTCAAGACACAGTGTCGCAACCCACAAGAAGCCTCGCACTTTCCGCTCTGGGAGAGGGAGACTGCAGAGACGCTAAGTCATTTGCACCCAGGATTGTGCTTCTGGAATAGTGCATAAAGAAATATGGCGGGAATGCTTTACAGTTACTGCTTTCCCCTGGAAGTCCCGATCATTTTCGTCTATGAAATAAACTAATAGGGGGGCTGGGGATTTAGCTCAGTGGCAAAAGCGCCTGCCTGGCAAGCGCAAGGCCATGAGTTCGGTTCCTGGTACCGGAGAAAAACCAAAACAAACAAACAAAAAAAACTAATAGGAATAAGAACGTGCAAATTTTATCACACATCCAAGTCATGGAAATATTAGGCTCATGGAGGGGCAAGTTTTTCACATTTCTGTGGAGCTTAAAGGACAGGGCTTGGGGCTGGGGAGGGGAGATGGCACGGTGCAGAAGGTGGGTGGGTGAGGAGGTGGGAGGAGGCTGTGCAGGTATGCCAGGGTGGCGGGCCATGCAGGGGGTCTCCCTGTGACAGCCACCGTCAGCCACCCCTGCTGGGCCACCCGTGAGATGCCAAGATCTTCTTCCTGTGGAAAGACCCCTCCAAGACAGAAAGGGAGGAATCTGTACAGAAAAGCCTGTCTACGTCTGCTCTTCCTTTATCCATGTAGGTGCAGGCAGACGTCTTCTTAGACAAGGACAGCTTTACAGAGACATTCCTGACTCACTTCCCTGAACAACCAACTTGAAATTTGCCAAAGAAACATACTTGGGTAGAGCATTTTATCCCCTCACACCCACAGATCCAAGAAAGACAGCTCAGTTGAACATTTAGACAAAATAATTAATACAATAATATTACATACAAGGGGTTGGGGATTTAGCTCAGCCGGCAAAGTGCCTGCCTGGCAAGCACAAGGTCGTGAGTTCGATTCCCGGTACCGGAGAAAAACTAAAAAACAAAAACAAAACAAAACAAAATAATATTACATAAACAATGTAGCAGCATATTAAAGAATAATAGAATGAAAGCAAGGTGACTCAGACTACGAGTGCAGGCAGGACTTGCATTGGAGAAGTATTGATTTACTTCACCACATTAATAAAATAAGGATAAAATCACATAATAACCTGTTAGAGGCTGTAAATTATTTTGATAGAATTTAGTGTACATTACTGGTTTTTAAAATACTTTTACTAAAAAAGAAATAAAGATATTTTTTATTGTGCATATGTAGATCAACTCAACAGTCCACACCTTGTTATGGAAAACATTAGATGTAATCACATTAAAGCTGAGAATAAATCTAATTATTACTAACTAGTATATCTGCCTGCATTAAATGAAGAAATGAGACAAAAATGTTTGAACAGTAGGAGGAAAGTTGTTATAAGAAATATTTTATATCTTTAAAAAAAGCATGAGAATTGTTAGGTGTGGTGGTATATGCCGATAATCCAAGCAATCAGGAGGCTGAGGCAGGAGGATCGCCTTGAGTTTGAGGTTAGCCAGTGCTACACAGTGAGTTCAAGGCCAGCCTGGGCTACTAGAACACTCAAAGAAACATTTCACTAAAACATCCCCTAAACAAGTTTTTTTATGTAAAAAGTGACGGTTTTCCCTATATAGAATCAATAACTAGTTATAATATATAATGGAAGAAGATCCAACTTCAGTAATAGAAGTGACTTTTTTTTGTCTTTTTTGAGACAAAATCTCACTATGAAGTTCAGGCTGGCCTTGAACTCACTTTGTAGTCCAGGCTGGCACTGAACTCTCAGTGATCCTCCTGCCTCAGCCTCCCAAGTGCTGGGATTACAGGCGTGTGCCACCACGCCTGGCTAGGAGATAACTTTTAATACCTGTCAATATATTTAACAAGAAATATTCAAGAGCTTTATGAACAAAACATCAAAATGCTATTATGGGGATTAAAAAAACATGAATCCATTTAGAAAGTATAGCTTAATCTTTCACAGAAACTCTCAACATCTTAGTGTAAATTCTCTCTATAATGACAAAATTATAACAGATCAATTTTTTTTGAGACAGTTCTTGCTATCTCACTCAGGCTGTCCTTGAACTCACTATGTAGTCCAGGCTGACCTCAAAATCATGGTGATCCTCCTGCCTCAGCCTCCCATGTCCTGGGATTATAGACATGTGCTATCACACCCAGCTATAACAGATCAATTTTTGATTAGCTGCATTAATAAAAGCTAAACCAAGTCAAATGATAGAAAGCAATATATGAGTGGAGAGTAACATTAAGACAGCATTGCTGATCAACATATAAGAACATGGACTATTGAATAGAATGATGTTGAGAAATTGGGATCGGCATGTAAGAAATGAATGATTTACTTACTCTTTGCACTGAAGGTTTATGTGGATCAAGTGTCTAAACATAAAAATGAAGCCGTACAAGATAAGACAAGGTTTTCTTGTCAGCTGTTCTGTCACAGAAACAGACTACCTGACCTCAGGTAACTCAGAGGAGAGGGAAGGTTTATTTCGGTTCATGGTTTCAGAAGTTGCAGTCCATGGTGCAAGCGCCAAGGCAGAGACATCATGGTGGAAAGGCAAGCAGAGGAGAGCTTTCCACTTGTGGTATCCAGGAAGCAAGGAGCAGGGAGGAGCTACAGAGAAAGGGGCCAGGGACAGGAATTTACCCTGCAGGTTACACCCATGGTGACCTTCTTCCTCCATCCAGCTGTGAACTCATCCATGGGCTATGCGGGCTCCCCGGATCTAAGCACTTTCTAAGGCTCCACCCTGAACACAGGAGCCTTCAAAAAACGATCTCCAAGTGAAGGCTTTACTGTGTGTGAACAAGGAAAGAGAAACTAGTGTCCCCAGAAAACTGTCACCATCAAATACAAAAACGGCTGAATCCAACCACACAAAATGCACGGCAAAGCACCATAAATTATTCAAAAGACAAAGGAAACATTTGAAATTCACCCACACAGGGCAAAGTGATAATTTTCTTTAGATGAGTGTTGGTTCATTTTGTTTAATGGTGTGGCCTTCGGCTGAAAAAGAAGCGGGGGAGAAAACAAAAGTAAAAACAACATAGTTCTGGAGACAGTTGTTAGCTGTAAACATATCATTTAAATTCTGCATTTCAAAGAGAAATACAGACAGAATAATAATGGTGAACAGGGGCTGGAGATTTAGCTCAGCGGCACAGAGCCTGCCTGGCAAGTGCAAGGTCATGAGTTCGATTCCCGGTACCAGAAAAAACCAAAAAATAATAATAATGGCGAACAACTCAGAATAAACAGTGCTCATTTTTAAATTTCCTACACCATCATAAGAATCTGTTTAACTACCGCCAGACAGAAACATAGGCTGTGAAGTTAAATAGGAGTTTCACAAAAGTCAATCACCAATGTTTACTAAACATAAAAATATTCAATCTTCTTTTTAAGGAAAGAAGTTCATTTTGCTCCAGTCTGAGGTAGCAATCGTACTGTTCTTTGTTCACACATAAACCTTGCAACATAAATATGAAGAAGTGATTCTCATAATTGTTTCAGTTTCATGACTAATATTTTTCATGATTAAATACAAGTAAGAGCCGGGCAGCTACAGTTGGATTTTCCTAGGGGAATGTTTTCTGTTTTGCAATCTCTGCCTGACAATCATCACTTGGTTATGTTGGATGTTTCTTTTTAATCCAAGGGCCACCTGCATGGTACTAGGTCTGAGCCACGTTCAGGCCACAGTAGCAGGAGGATCTCTTATCTTTTGCTCTTTTTCTACTCAGGCACCTGAAGTTTTTCTTCCTCCTTTTTCTCCCTCACTTCCTTTCTCACCTCCTACCTTCTATTTCTTCTTGTTTTCTTTTGGGGGGTACTGGGGATTAAACCCAGGGCCTTCACACTGAGATGCATCCCCAGAGCCTCCCACCCCTTTTGAGACAGGGTCTTTCTAAATTGCCTAGGCGGGTACAGGTGTGTGCCCCTGTGCTAGCGTGCTGTTATGATTTAGATCTAGATGTCCCCCAAAGGGTCACAGGTGGGCCTTTGAGAGGTCACTGGATTATGGGGGCTGACAGCTGACTTGCGGCTAGTAGGGGGCCTGGCCAGAAGAGGTGGCCACAGGGTGGGGCCGGAAGGCCGCACTTCCCTCGGCTGCTTCGGGCCTCATGAGGAACAGCTTTGCCCCACCACCACCACCACCTCCAAACCCCCCTGCCACCCAGTTGCTGAGATCCCCTAGTCTCAGTAAGTCTTCTGGCTTAGGCCGCTAAACATCTGATAAGATTTCAACATCTCAGACACTGAAGCTTGTGTCTGATACAGACTCCAGACTTACACTCCCCCGACTTTTTACCTCCAGCTTCTACTCTGTTCCTCTGGAATCACTCTTTTAACACCTAGCCCTTTCTGTTTCTCTCTTTTGAGGTCAGTCATGCAATAGCAATTTCTATCAACTGAGCAGCAAAGTATAACTATGCCGATAGCAGAGATGATAGAAAAAGAACTTTATGAAGTTGTGTTTTGGCCTCAACAATGGCATAGGATTTCCTTGCTGCGCCAAGTCAGACACACAGTGTGTAGTTTCATTGTGACAGAGTTGCGTTAGTGGCAAATGCAACTTCTCACCGAAGTGACATTGTTGAAGTCCCAGCTATTTCACTTTGTACTTCAAGGTTTTCAATAGATGGATATTTCATCTAAACTTTTGAAAAGATGCGTTTCAAAAACATCATAAATAATAAAAGGCAAATTACCAAGTCAACATACTGAAAAAAAAGATGTACAAAACTTTAGTAAGGCAAGCCCAATGACAAGATTTGGC
>NW_004955474.1:539303-580199 GCF_000276665.1 Chinchilla lanigera | reverse complement strand
TGTGGTCTTAGGCCAAGAAAAATTTGCATATGAACCATTCTACATGGATAATCCATAGGAAAACTATGTCACATAATTTTAGCTGCAATAAATTTTTTGCTTCCTCATGTACTTGTTCAACAAGCTAGAACAAATGTAGTCACCTAAATTTGAAACCAAAAATTCATTGTGTCTGTATTTTAGATCAACGTGCTCTTCATATATTCTGAATGATGTTTTAAAAGTAATCTGTCATAAACAGTAATCTCTGATCCTGAATAGTTCAGTTTTTTCTATTTTTTTGAAATATAAATTTAAGAATTGAAAGAGGTAGGAACCATAGTCTCCTTGTAAAGGATTGTTTTGCTTGCTTTTAATTTGCCCCATCCAATATTTCTAATAGAATATTCCTGAAACAAACTGGGATAGAGGGGTGATGTATAATATTACTGAAAACAGATTCTTTGGCAATACTGCCTGGAATTCTGATTTTTTTCTTTATTTTGGAGCCCAAGAATATGCATTTTAATAAACATCCTGCGTTAGGGTTCTCTGCAGGAAGACAAGCAATAGCATATAATAAAATAACATCATATATAATTATGCAGGGGCGTTGTCAGACAAGCCTGTCAGAGCTGGGAGGGTCCATGATGACTGTTTTGTGCTGAAGAGCCAGCAGATCCCTAGCTGTAGAACAAGAGGTTGGGGATGCAGGGCCAGGTTGAGCCTGGGGCCTTCGAGTTCCGTGGAGCGCTATGGGGTGAGTCCCTGTTGCACGCTGGTGGAGCTGGAGTCCAAAGTCCACAGGCCATGGACAGGCAGGGGCAAAAAACAAAGCCCTGGAGCAGAAGGGAGCTTAAGCACAAGAGGGCTTCTTCCCTCCTCCCTGCCACTGCATCTATACCAGCATCTTTTACAAGACTTTTTGTTATTTAACTTATTTTTATTTTACTACAAATTTGTCTAGAGCAAGAAATTCCAACCATGGTAAGTTTGTGTGTGTTTCAATGAATTTTAACACATCTACCAACTCTATGAACCAGTCACAAAACAAAAATCTTTAAAGTGTGATAGAATCGGCTTCCAGTGTGCAAGGGCTCGGATACGAGCCCCATCAGAAACCTTTGTCATAAATTTTGTCTGAAATCTTTGTCATATGTGTAAATACTGCATTGCTTTCCCCACCAACAGCAAGGATGAGCAGTGAAATCTTTGATGTGCGTTGATAATCGGTGCTTTCTATAATCAAAAATCTAAAATTGCCGCTAATTGATAAGGTTACCAGTTAATTGTTAACAAAGTCTGTGTGTGCAGAACTCATGCAAACATCCAGAAAGCGCACAGACAGCCCCGCCACACGGCTTCGTAGGTACAACACTAACTCACAAATCCTCCCAACACTAACTCACAAATCCTCCCAAGCCAAAAATACCAATAAGTATATTTTTCTGCCACTCACTGAATGTGCAAATATCTTTGAACTTTCATTAAAAAAACAAACAAGTTGAGTCTATATACTGCATGTATGTCTTACTAAACTTCTAAGGTCCCAAAATTTCAACTCTGCTCTTTGAATTTGATAGTTTATGGAGATACTCCATGTGTAAGTCACATGTCATTTATCTGAACAAGTCCAAGGACAGAGCCCGGCTTGAATCAGGGACTCAGACAAACAATGCCATCAGGAATCTAGCTGCTTCTCCCAGGTGTAGTTTCATTCTGAGTGGGCCGTCGTGCTAGCGTTGATGGCCTTTTGAACATTTCAGATTGCATTTTGCTAATTTACCAACTGAACCTGAAAGAGATAACACCCCTCCACACACACACATGCAACGGAGTTCCTGTGAACATCCTAGGGCTGATTATCACTGATCTAGCCTAGACAGAACAGCTGGAATCAGGGGTGCAAGAGGCCCGGGGGAGTCGAACTGGGGGTTGGTGCACGGGGACCAGGTGTGTAGCGGGTGAAGGAAGATCGTACCCAGGGCAGAACTGGAGTTCTCTTCAGAAGCAGCAGATGCTAAAAAGGCAAAAACAAACAAACAAACAAAACCGAGCATTTCCGACAGCACACTTTCAATTTCCCTGGCCATGCATGCACAAGCCAATGGAAGAAGGCCCAGTTCGGATGAGGTTTGAGCCAGCTCTGACGGTCTCCCCCTCCGTCACAGCGGGCTCTCTATTCCCCAGCAGATGGATGCGAGTCTGTGTATGGCAGGCGTCTGTGGAAGCATGGATGTGCCGAGCTGACCTGGAGGGCTTGCGTCCTGGCAGTTACACGTCTCAGGCTCAAGAGGTAGGGGTACCAGTAACACAGAGTTGAGCTCTCTTATTTTTTACAGATTCTCTTCTGTTTGATGGTCCTTTCTCTGTATTTTCTATTAATTTTGAAGCAGTTCTTGCTACTGGACCATATGCAGTTTGGGCTTACCTTTTGTTGTTGTTAAATTTGGATGCCAGGGATTAAACTCCGGGTCTCCTTAATGCTAAGCACTTGCTACCTCTAAGCAACACCCCCAGCCCTGTTCCAGCTAATTTACTGCCAGCATAGACTTCTGAAGGAAATAAAACTGCTTGATTCTGCACCATTTCAGCCCTTTTGGTTCCAAGTAACAGTTTTCTCAGAGGGTAAAAAACAGGGAGGGAAATAAGTTGTGAGGCATGGAGGACTGGAACTCTTCACATCGTTGCTGTGAATGGATGGTATTAGGATGCTAAGCACAGGGGATCTTTAGCTTATTAGCAGGAAGACACAGTCATTTGGGCTTCTATTCATTTACAGCTTGTCAGAGAAAACAGCAAACAAGACGATAACAGGAACTTTAATCCACAATAATATGAAGCACTGCAATTGTGTCCTTGGCACCCTGGCTAAAATTTTGGTGGAGAAATTTGGGTTAGGATGACTCCCCTCCCCAAGGTCTTCAGTGCCTAACACAATCACAGTATTTGAAAAACTTAATAATTATAATTAAAAGTGAAGTTGAGCTCCAAAGGCTGTGATCTTTTCAAGGGATGGTAATTTTTTTTTTTAATGCTTGTTTTGAAAACTGAAGTTTATTCCAACATAGAGGAAGTTTGTGCATGACCAGAATCCTATATTCGTGTACGTGCAATTCCTTTGGAGAGAAATGCTAAATGGGCACAGGAAGCTTGAGCGGAGGGGTGTGCATGCCAAGCACACACATGCACACGACGCACACCCATGTGCCAGGTGTTGTGCTGGTCCCAGCTGCTGCCTCCGTGCTCCGTGCAATGTCACTGTCCCACCGTCGTCTGAGAGTAACTCACAAGCCACTCTGCTCACACTCACTTCACCCAGAGAGCTGCTGGTCTTTGCCAAGATAAACGGCCATGTTTATTGGACTGTTTATGCCTGTCCCAGCCATCTATAATGTGTAAGGCGGTGTCGCCATTTTTACTGCGTTTCCTTTTGCGTGTTTTTAATGCGTTACTGATTTTTTTTTTTTTTTTGAGACAGGGTGTCACTATGCAGTTCAGGCTGGCCTTGAACTCGCTTTGTAGCCCAGGCTGACCTCGAACTCACATCAATCCTCCTGCTTCAGCCTCCCGAGTACTGAGATCACAGGTATGTGCAACCACACCTGGCTCTGATGATGTTTTTGGGTGTTTTTCCCGACTTCAGTTTTCCAGTAAGCCCTGGGCTTTTCTGTCTGAAGTGTGCAGTGTGATTTTTAGAAACACGTCACTTGATACTAAAATTGCCTCTCTGGAGTATGAGTAGGAAAGTTTCAAATGTTGAGTGATTATAAAAACTAAAGCTCATCGGATGGGCACTGTGTCTGTATACATTAGCTACCTGAGTTAACTTAATCCTAAAGTGACCCCATTTTAGAGGAGGCTACTGGACTTGTAAGGGTTAAATCATTCATCTTCAACCACAAACGTAGGAAAGAGTTGGAGTTAGAGCACTTACCCCACGTCTAACAACGTGGGTCACAGTGTGAGACCCTGCTGAGTGTACCGTGTCCAGCGAGGCCAGCACCGGGGGCTCACCTGCTTAGGGAAGCCCACAGGGCCTGGAACAGGACAGCCCTGGGGTCCAACCTAAGCTCTGCCATGTGCCAGAGGGGTGTCTTGAACAAGTTACTTGGACTTTCTACATTCTGGTTTCCTAATCTGCAAGAATAAGCAACAATCACAATAAACAAGCACTTATTACCCCCAGACATTCTATGAGACACATACGTCCTCTTTCTACAAATGGCAAATCCGGACCTTAGAAAATAAAGGAACTTGACTGGGGAAGGACAGCCAGGAAGGGACGCAGCTGGAGCTAAGCCTCAGAGGGTGAAATCCCAGGCACTCTTGTTAACCATGCTTTGCCATAGCTCCCAATAAAGCCTTTCCCTGGCTCTTGCGCTCAGTCTGTGCCATGAACTTAAGGAATGAAGCGCGTTATTGTTACCGGTGGAACTTCGCCAAGAACATAAATTGCCATAACACGCAGAGGAACGAATATACCTCTGGAGAAGTTAAAAGGATGCTAAGGGTGTTCAAAGCAGGAAGCCATGACATCCATAAGTAACACATTCTTGAAGGAGGAGACAGCCCTTGAAAAGCATCTGTGGGACCTTGGCGGACAGGGAGTGACACACCGACAGGCACCATGGAGTCCCCCAGGGAGCGGAGCACTGTCCTCGGTGTGGGGTGATGGCATGGGGATGTGGGAAGGCAACCGCACAGCCTAGGAGAGCCTCTGGGCGTCCTTCCTGAAGGGGTTACTATATAGTCTGGGGCATGGCCTGCCAGGGTGGCGTGCTGAGAAGGCAACACTGGCCAGAGCTGGGGCAGAGAGCGGCTGGGGGCGTGGGCAGGGCACAGTCTGAGTCACCCGGTGCCACCCTGCCAGCTTCCAGGTGAGTGTGGGTTCCCCAGCGAGCGCATTCCTGGACTACTCTTTGATCTGAGTCTTCTATGGCAGAAGGGGTTTGCAGTACAACAGAGCCCCCTGTGGGCACCTTGGGGATTAGCTCCAGAAGAATTTAGAGGAGCAAAAATCTCCAAATTACCCAAGAACCAAATCTGCCAGCTTAGAGGCGCAGGGGAACCGAGAATTGGTGGTCTAAGCAGCAGAAGATGGCTGGGTGTTGAGGACACAGTCCTAGATGTGTGAGCAAATAAGGGCAGTGCTTTATGTCCTTTGCTTTTCAAAAGCAGCTAGATATTGACAGTAAGACATCTTGGCTTCTAAATGTGGGCTCGATTTAACTCGCATATCAGAGCCGAGAAGTATATATCTGTACTCTGGATCTGCTTACAAGCTCCACGCTTCCAACGCACATTCTCCCACCAGCGGAGAACGTGGAGTCACCTTCAGATTCGAATTTCTCCACCCACCAGACTGTGAGATCCAAAGATCCGGGTAAGCAGACAGCTGTATTACAGCTGTCTTATAGCACAGGTCATCTGACTGCCGATCTATTGCATAGACTCGGAATGTTGTCTGCAATTTTTACCTTAACCTCAACCGCCACTTACTGTTTCTTTCCAGAGCCCTCTGAGGGCCAGGGTGTAACAGAAGAGAGGAGGGGTCCACTGAGGCCTGACTGCAGGTGGGAGAGTCACCTGTGTGCTTCACTCCTCCGTCACCACCCTGGCCAGGTGTGTCCCGGGGAGGTCACACAGGGCCAGAGAGCCCTGTCCACCCTAGCTGTGGTATTCTGGTATTCTTGAGTGGCCCCCTCATGCCTGAGTCCCGAGGACACAGGTCAGGGTTTACTGACAGTCCAAGGTCTCTGCATCTGCACGCAGCCATGCGGGCTCCGCCCCAGAGATGAAATGCATATCTTAATCTCCAGATGACAGTGGGGAATACCTGTGCTTGATCCATGACAAAGGTTATTTTATATATTGCTCAGGAAAGAATTTCCCATTTGTGTACAGGTCAGTTGGGTATTTTGCTAAGTTCACCAAGAAATGAACTCACATCATAAATATTTTCCCTTAAAATATTGGGAGGCATTTTGGTCTCCTCTAGGGCCCAGAGGAGGGGCTTTGGAATTGGATCTACCCGGTGCTGGTTCTGGCTTCACCACTTAAAAGCTATGGGATGCTGAGCAAGGGAATTGACATCTCTGCGCTTCAATTACGCACAGGGGAGGGATTCATTAGAACAGTGCAAACAGGACTTTCAAATAGTGTAAGTGCTCATACATGTAACAGCTGTTTCACTGTTGCTTTAAATGGACTTTTTAAGGAATATTAAATCAATATTTCTGTGTCACTTTAAATATCTAGAGATGCCATTCTTTCCAGGAAGAGATGAAGCCTAATTCTGGCACCTTCTTAGAAGCTGAAAGCACTATTAGTTTGGTAGTTGCTTGCTCTTTGTCTTAGCCAAATTTCAATCTAGATGACTTATGCGCCAATATGTGAGACATACAGATGACCAATAAAGGCCATGCGGTGCTTGGATAAGACCTGACTAAACAGCCCAGTTCTCCTCGCTATCATACAGTCAGTCACATTCCATTGCTGTGGAGTGTTTCCTCATAGACTGCAGGTGCTGCCCACAGTTTAGAACCCACATCACGCTAGTTTGGGAAGAGGAGTCAAATATCATGATGATACAGTTCATTTTCTTAACATGGACACTGCAGGTATCCTTAGGAAATCGGTTGCTCAGGCTCTTGTCACTCTGGAGTGGGCATAGACTGATTGAGTAATTAGAAGCTTTGTACCAGGTGTGAAGGATACATTTCTGAATGTCCTACTGAGTAGACCTGCACCAGAGGCTGGGACAGAGATGTGGACTTATCCCGATTAGCAGTGCCACATTCTGACAAATTAAATTTCAACACTTCCAGTTCATCCTGGCAGGTGTTCAGACCTAACGTCATGCAGCCGTGATGTAAGCTACAAAGAGTGGTATTTTGCAATAGAGTCTGGTAGCCCTTCCCAGGAGTGTGGGTTGCAGAATATCAATATTATCGCACTCAAAAAACATGATATGTTTTGTAAGGCAGAGAGGTTAGATGGCTTCCTCAGAATCTTCTGCCTGTGTCAGTTCTTCTTGTGTTGAATGGCAAAAGCTTGCACTTTTGTTGTTTGTCTCGTAATCCTTCAGGCATTCTTTTTCAATTAAATATAATGAATGGAAATCTTATTGATGTTACCAAAACAGACACGTCAAAATCAAAGGGTTAGACCTGCACGGTATCAGGAAACACCAAAAACGGACTATGTAACAATTTCATCTTCTGCAAACTTTATGAAAACATGGCCCTACCAAAAGGTAATCTGGGGGGAGAGAATACAACGATCAGCAGTTATAACTCCTGTCATGTACATTCATGGGCTCAGGTACAGCGGAGGCTACAGTATATGCCCTCACCCCGTCATACTCCGAGGTGCTTACGAGTGAGTCACCAGAAAATACTGACTGCAGAAGAATGTGCTCTCGGTAAGCTCAGGGATAGACACGGGGAGGAGACAGAAAGGGGAATGAAAGAAGGCGATGAATTCTTTGGCTAGTTTGATTTAGTCAAAGATGCCAGCAATATGTTGTCATTTCATTGTTAAATGATCCACTCAACTTAATCACCCTTGATTGAGAGCTGAAAGTGCAGTTCTGATGCAAGGACTAAACGAATTGGTTCTTTTCAGGGTCATGTTGCATATAGGAAAAAAAAAAATAGAAGAGGAAAGCTTGTGCAGATCATCTTGCATTGAAACTTTTTCCCATCTAGTCCTGCTTATCTACACAAGTACTGCCAGATACAGCCTGGCTCCCTGAGAACGCGCGAGATGCCCTCCTGCAACTTAAACCTGGGTGTGAAAGATTTTGACCCTGGGTCACAAGATGATCCTGTGACACACACACACAGCTGTATTTGGTTTCTGGAACAGTCTCCCTGGGTCAGTTTTATACTGTTAATGAATACTCTACTGGTTAAGAAACAATCTGAACATATTATTGTTTTGGTTAATATTTTGGTTTAGAAACCTGAGAGTTTTAACTCTTTGTGAAATGTTCTAATGTCAATGTGATTGTGTTTGAAATTGGCAAACGCAGTCACCAGGTCTTCAGGACTGTCTGCGGACTCCAGCATTAATTCCTCTTTCCCTCCAGAGGCCTTTATTGTTTCTCTCTGACTGTCCCCGGCTCTTATATCTTTTTGCAATGCCCAGGAAGTGCATAGCTTTCTAGGTGCGGCTACAGGAGTCACTGGAAGGAACGTTCCCTCCCCACCCACTTGACGTAACCTTCACACAAGGGGAGGGCGGCACGAAGTGCTGACAAACCACTCACCCGCGTTCAGTTCCTTCTCAGGGAGAAACAAGGAAAGCAGAACGGCAACCTTCACAGGGGCTGAGGAAAACCTGAGGTTCATGGGAACGAAAGGCTTGCTACCAGACTGCCAATATAAGGACATTCAAGTCTGGCCCTCCAGTAATCAATGCCATCATCAAAATTGCTTGGGTTATTTACGTCCCACTGAGAGAAAAACAAAAGTCTGTAGTTTTAGTTTGAATCAAAAAAAAAAATGGTAGCTGTTAAATTTCTTTAATTTCATTTAAAAATAAATTACTATTTCACAAAGGGAACACTAAAGTCTACACCTAGGATGATACTCAGTGCGTGCTTTTTGGCTAGAGGGGAGGCTGGACGTGGGTGTACAAGGAATAATCTCACCTGTGGCACACACATGCCATGGTTTGCTGCTCCCCTTATACAAGGGCCTTGTGGAAAATAAATCCAAAGCCCAAAGAAACTAAGCAACCTGCATGGACTCTGTGGAATTATGTGGCAGAACTAGAATTGAAAAGGAACGAACTTGATTCCCCATAGGTTTTCCTACCATTGCTTCATTTTTTCTCTGTCCAAATCTGTTACAAGGGATCAGAAATGCAGATGCTTGCCCATGCTGTTCGCTGATGAAATAAATTCCTTTATCAAGTCCTTCAGGTTTGGTTTTGGGACCAATTGTAGACCTTTGGTCATGAGGGAGTTTAGTCCAAATGGATGGTTACCTGGTAATTCCACTGTCGCCATGAAGGGAACTGTGCAGGAGAAGTGACAAACAAAAGCATGACAGGACAAAAATTGCATAATCCATACAGGATCAGAAGTGCTCTGCCTGCTGTGGACTTGATATCTGGGTAGCTTGCAGTCCTCAGAAACTCTTTAGCTTATTCCATGTTTCACAGATAAAGGCTGCACGGTGTGGTCACAGGCTGTGTTTCCCTTGGCCGCTCCAGTTTCTTTTCCATGGATTTGCCATGAGACACATACACAGTTTGCCCCAGGAACGATAATATTGATCTCATCCTACAAGTTGCCATCAAATCATTTAGATACCATGAAAGCAGAAGGCTTGGGATTAGGTCCTGGAGTGCAAACAGAGAGCCCGTGTGGATGGTCACAATGGTGGGTAGCAAGCACACGGAGGGCCCATACTTGGCATTGCTTTGGCCTGCTGCAAGGCTGAAAGTTATTCCCAGGCAGGCCCACCTCTGATACGGTCAGAAGCGTGAGACCGTTTTTCTGCAGTGAGAGCAGCCGCACCACATACCAGCAGGGGGAGCAGGCACTTGACCTCAGCCCTTGCAGTTTTTACAGCTGGCTCTATGGGACCTAAGGGTGGCAAAGTCCAGAGATCAGTGCTGAATTTTATCCTCTCACGTCACTGTGATCCTAGCTTCTGTCATTTTCAAGTCTGGTCAGCTTGGCACTTTTCCTTGTTCATCTGAAGATTTCCATTGGAGGCCCACTGGTTGTCCCAAAACTCGCAATGATGGTGCCTTCCAGAGGCCTCACAGTGGCTGCTTTCCTCCAGAGCACATGTTGTAGGGCGATTTCAGGTGCAGACACCTAAAGCAGAACAGCAATTTCACATTGATCACTGTGGATTCACCCACACAGTGCTGCACTAGGCAACCTACAGAGTTTCCCTGGCCACTGGTGGACCCAGCCCTCATGACTGTGACAACCACAGGCCCTGAGGATTAACCCTGAGGATTATCCCTAACCGCAGCACATCCCGCCAGGACAGTCCTAGGAGCTCACCGCCACCCATGGGCTCTTGTAGCCCATGACTAAATCCAAGACTACTGTCCTAGTGGGCTGGGACAGTGATGCCACTGATATTCTAGATCTTACGTGGAATCAGACAGAGAGTCAGTCTCAGCTCCAGCTGCACTGCCCCCTACCTGCTTTTGTTCTGCTATTACACGTCTGAATTATTTGGCAGAAATGTAACTGCAAAGGAAGGAACTCGATCCCCTGATACTCATTTCTGTCGCTGCCCCCACACCCTACCCCAGGCTCTGCTGTCTGCTGGGGAGCTGCCCTGAGGCACAGTGTGCACCTCCGGTGGTCTCTCCTGTGCTTCCTTCCTCTTTCTTCCTTTCATTATTCCTGTCTTTTTGATAAATGTGCAACTGACATAACACTGTATAGATTTGACTTCCTCTAAGATTAGTCATTAAGCAAAACGAACTTTTCTAGTTTGGGGCATGCAATTTGAGTCATTCGAAAAGTGACAGCTTAGTAAAGTACAGCAAGGGGAAGATATTTGTATTTTTAAAACATTAATGTTTCTCACATTATTTCTTGGCTTTTTCCTACTTACATGTACTTAAAGAACAATCATGAATGTGGAGAAACTAGAACTAAGTAGTTTATATTTATTTGTAGGTCAAGTTTATCATCTTGGGAGTGCGCTGGCGATAGTATCTTCCAAAGATTCCCCCGATTGAAGTTTGGGGAGAAAGTGGTCTGTGTTTGCCACGTATTTTCATTCAGTACTCATTTTTTGTTCTTGTAGTTATTTATTTATTTATTTTGGTACCAGGAATTGAACTCAGCACTCTGCGCTTGCCAGGAAGGTGCTTATGCCGCTGAGCTATATCCCCGGCCCTCAATACTCATTTTTTGATTTCTGCTTTTGCTCTAATGTTTACTCTGTGCCTGCTGTGTGTGAGGCACAGAACTAGACCCAAGAGGTATCATCACAGCGAGACAAGCTTGGTTCTGACCCTCCTGGGGCCTGCTGGCCTCCTTTGTTTTATAATTTTGACTTAGGCAGACAAAAATAAGAGAGAAATTGTGAATTTGGACTGTCCTATTGCAGTCGAAGTCACCTTTTACCATTTTTCTGGGTTTATGAGAGGAGGAATTAAAAATATGATGTAGGACCCTCTCATATTTACACTCCTTTTTTCATAAAAAAAAAAAAAACTATGATAACCAGGCCTGGTATGGGCTCGGTAAGTATGAACACACGCAGGCTGACTTCATAATTTGTTTCTTTCATACCTCTTTCTTATGTAGCAGTAAAAAATAGCAAGAAAACCACTTAATAGTAATCCAACGCCAATGCCAACTGCAATGTATTTTTCATAAGAATCCACAGCGTATGAAGTTAAGGTCAGGTGCTCACACCTTTCCCCAGTATAGCCAGTGTAGCACCTTTAAAGAGAGAAGAGGATACATCATTGTAAAACCTGTGATGACAGAAGTGCAGAAATGAAATAATTTCAAAGAATGAAGAAAAGATAAAACAGGCATAGAGGTGCACCTGAAATCCTAGCTCTGGGAGGCTGAGGTAGGAGGGTCACAAGTTCAACCCCAGCCTGGGCAACTCAGCAATTTAGTGAGACCCTGTCTCAAAGACAAAAGTAGAAAGTGCTGGTAAGGCAACTCAGACAAAGGCCCAGTACTCCCTACCCCACCAAAGAAAGTAATTTAAACTACAGAGACAACAACCAAGTGAAAGCCAATATGTTAAAGGTAATTAATAGCCATTAATGTTATAATAATCCTTTCACTAAAGCCTTGTGTTGTCTCCTTTATGGCAGATGGGAAAGAGCATGTTTGTCAAGAAAACTGAGCGAATCAGTGATTCTTAAAACAATGGCTTAATTATTTTGGAACTTTAGATTCACCAAAAGCCTTTTGGCTTAGACTGTTAAATTTTATCCTAAACAATACTGTGAAAACTAAGAATCCCCTTTTCACATTGTTAAAAATGCAAATCCTCAGATGCTACCAACCTGGGAGTTGTACTTTTGAGTATTTGTCTTTTTTTTGGTACTGGGAATCGAACTCAGGACCTTGCGCTTGCCAGGAGGCGCTTGTGCCCCTGAGCTATATCCCCGGCCCTGTAGTTTTGAGTAATGGGAATTAAGTAGCTTAGGAAAAGACTCCTAAGATACTCAGGTACAAGGGGACTGGCTAGTCATGCTCAGATCAACCACTATTTCTACAGCACAGAGAGGAGCACGGAGACCGCCGTGTGAAGACACAGGCAGGAGCCCGCAGGGAGCTCTGTTACCTGCAGATGGCCTGGTCCAGCTCGCGGTGGAAGGCGCACAGGCCATTGATGCAGTAGCTGCTGTGCTCTTCCAGGCAGGGGTGTGAGAACTTCAGGGCTACGGGTCCTTCCACAGAGTCAGCTACAAAGAGGAGAAGCGCGTAAACAGAGGGAGTGTGTCCGGCTTTCATGATAAACTTTCAGTATTCATGTGAAGAGACCTTTAATTTGAGGGTCTGGGGGAGTGCGTGGTCCTTTGGACTGCGGACTCCATGGGCAGGCCTGGGTTGATGTCAGCTCAGCAGATCATTCGTTAATCAGAGCGTGGGGTGGGTGGGTGACCACACCATCCTTTCGAAGCCGCACTAAAAGGCAGGGAGACAGGTTTGCCGAAAGGTGGCAGCACTGGCTCTAGGCTCAGCAGGTGGTTTTGAGCAAGGCTCCCAGAGCGTGTGAATAAAGACAGCGGTTTTCTCACCGTCTCTGCATTTCCTTCCCTTACATGCTGCAAGCAGCACTTAGGAAGATCTGGATTTACACCAGTGGGACAGTAAACTTAGTTCGTTTCCCTCCCAAAGCAAACGTGTGAATTCCTCCCCCAGGGGCTGGTTGAAGGGGTTCAAGTTCCCTGATGAATTCAGAAGAGGCCTTGCTGTGTCCCATACAAGACACGGGACCTAGCTGAGGCCAATACCTTCCTTAGCAATTACAGTTCCTCTCAGGGAAGAGGCACTGTGAGGCAGTGTAGAAGCTACGGACTTGGGAGTTTTTATCTCTAGCTCTAACACTATGCAAGTATCATAGAGAAACCTAACTTTTTGGAGTCCAGAAACCTCCTATGGGAAACTCTTCAGCAAGGGGTGTTGGGGCAAATATAGAGGTTCAGAAGGCTGCTCTGTCTTTCTGGTGTGCTGGAGACATACCTGTCCTGTCTTTGGTGTTTATGCAGAGGAGAGGCTTTTGTGTAGAACTGATTCCTTTTGGGTATGCTTTAATATGAATCCTGAAATTTTTCTCAAGCAGAATTAATGGCATCTTATTTTGTCATTGCTATAGATAATCCTAGCTCATCATAGTTATTATGCTGTAACACTGTATTTGCCTTGCTAAAGAGATTAAGGTAATCCTACTTGTTTTTGTTTCTGTTTTTTTTTGGTACCTGGAATCAAACTCAGGATCTTGCGCTTGCCAGGCAGGCGCTTGTGCTGCTGAGCTAAAAAAACAAATCTAAAGGCATTATTTTTTATATTGAAAATATTGTTTTTAGGTACTCAAGTACCATCCAGAGACTATGTTGTAACCTCACTTTGAGAAGACACAATATTACCTTAAAATTCACGTTCATTTTGAACATGACATGGTAAGTTTATCATCTTAATAATTAATTCTGGGGCAGTGAGATTTTCCCACTATGAACTATGTTGAGTTCTTTGAATTCAAACTGAACAAGTAACCAAGCCTGAAACAAGACTTGCTAGAAAAAGTGAAGACCGAAAGACGCCGTGTCCCAGGAAAGCATACACAAAAGGGACTTCCTTACCCTTAGACGAACATTAGCTATGGCTTTATGAAAAATTCTCGGATGCTGGGTTCATATTTTTAAGTTGAGTAGAAACCAAAAGGAGAAGCTAAAGCTCTCTATCAAAAAAGCAAAGGAAAGAAAGGGCTGACACACTCAATTCTTTTTTCCCCACTCCTAGTATGTGCAGTTTGGAGGACTGTGTTTGCAGCAAGGAAAAAGCTAGCACTGAGAATAAACTCATGCTTTGTCACTGCGTGGAAATCATACCTCTCTCCTAGTTCTACAGTATAATTGATCATATTTTAATAAAAATGTTCCTTCTTCACTGAAAAACTCAGAAGACATGAAGAAGTTGTCTGAAATTTACTTTAAAGCTCACACCGATTTTGTTTTGCAAATTGACATTTTTTTTAAAAATCCAATGGGGGAAATATTTTAAGCTGTTTAAATTGTGTGATTTTTGGTGACGTGAACAGTTAAGTATCACTGCCTTTCCTATTTAGAAACAAAATATCTGACTTGATCTTTTGTTTGCCCAGCTCTGAGGACAAAGTCTGGCGTTTCCTCTGTCCCTGTGACACTCAGCTCAGCAAGGGCACTGGGAGACCCCGTGAGAATCAGCACGCGGGCACAAGTCTTAACAGGCAGCGAGTTTTCTTTCCCAAGGTCGCCCCAGTTCAAGCAGGATGGGAAGCAGTGCTGATGTTCGTAGCAGCTGGAAGCTACACTAATAGTAGTAATAATAAAATAGGAAAGACGGTATCCCATGACCATCAACACCCGAGATTGGGCGTGAGCGCTTAGGAAACTGAGCATCGGCTGGAACAACAAAAGCCCCCAAAACAAACAGGAAAAAGATCTTTTCAAAGCTTCACGGCATAGCCATAATTTGGCTGCTAAGTATGCATTCCCAAATCAATATCTATCTGTCACCAAGAACCCCACACAGGCCTGAGAGCCAGCACAGGACACACGCAGTTCCCGGCCCAGCAGAAAGCCAGCAGGGGGTGTAGCCGTCTCAGATTCGGGACAGCCGCTGGAGGCAGCTCTTCTCTCTGTTTCGCTTCCTCTTTTGCAAAAGGCATTTCTTGGCTACTACATCCACCTGTCACTTCGGCGTAACACCATCTCGCTAAGTAAAGCAGCTGTTCATCTAATAAAGTGTATACTAAGAAATGTCCAGTGCGGCTGCTTTCACAATCCAGATTTCTCATGAAGGTTTTAAGGAAGATACTCGGAATACCACGCTGGGCACACAGTACCTCGGGTCTCGTTAGCTGTCCTGTTGCTCTGGGGTGCTGAGCCTGGGGCCATCCCAATCCAGCCGGCCTCAGCAGTCAGGGCGGCGAGTGCTGTACGGAGGGGAGGGGGCAGCCGGAACAGGTGAGCCTTTCTCCAAGTAGCCACAGGGGACCCAGCTATTCTCATTCTGTTGGTTCCCATTCTCCATTCAGTTTTTAATTTATTTCATTTGAAATACAAAGCCTAACGAGGGCAGTTTTCTAGCTGTTTCTCGGGTCTTCCACTAACTACATTCTAATTATGAGAAATAGAAACAGTAGTTTTTCAAAGAAGGCAAATACATTTACATAGCAATTAAAGTACTTCTTCACTGTACTATAGTGGGTAAATGTTATCAACTATTCTTTGTATGAGGCAAACATTCTGGAATTCTTTAAAAAAAAAAAGAGGAATCAAAATATGTCAATAGAGGAACATAGTTTCCTAAAAAGCTTAAATTACTGCACAGATTCCTTGCTCTGACCTTTGTCATGAGCAACTGTTAAAGCTAACTTTTCTCCTAATTCAGAGAAAATAAATTCCATTTACAGTTTACACTGGCACAAAGCTAAGAAAACAAAAAGGGAGTTACCTACCGTTGAAGAAAAGATAGACTGACATCGGAACTCCCCCAGCCATATCAGGAGCCGCTTCACTTTCTTTCTCCAGCCCTCTTAGACTGGCAGGTGGCAGGTTTTATTGAGCTCCGCGTCTTTCTTGCATTTATATTTCGTGAAGCGTCATCTGCCAGTTCTTACCAATCAACAAAATATGCATTTCTGGCAGTGGCGTGAAGGCTCCAGGCGCTCCGCACTTGTTTAGGGTGTCTGTGTTATCTGGCAGCGTGATCAGGTTTCTTTTGAAACACAGGTTTCCTGTTACCTGTGGGCATGCTTGTGTCTGTGAAAGTTCTTAAAACAACTGAAAAGAAAGGGAATTTGGGAAAGGTCCCCTTGGCTCTGCTGACAGCTTCCAACAGAGACATTTGCAAACCAGGAAATGGTCAAAACCTGTGAATAAACCATCCCTAACTGCAGTCTGTTACACTTCCCTTCCTTACAGACTGAATTGCACTGCAAGACAAAATACTTGGTCAATGTAGTTGTAGAGGAGAAGTTAAATTTGTGTCAAACCAGATTTAATATTCCATTTGGGGTCTGAGGAAGTAGCTAGCAAGCGTGAGGACGCCCGGGGATCCAGCCTTGGGTCTGCTAAAAAAATTTTCTTTTAAGTTTTGTTACTTAGTTTCACTTTTGACAATTGCTGTAAATATAATTATTTTTAATATTATAACATATCTTTCTATCATTCTGCCATTTAATGTTTTTCTGAGTAAATAGAATGATGAGCTGCAGGGTCAATACCTAAATTCATGCCCCAGTGACCAGGCTGGAAAGAACCAATAAATATACGAAGAGCAGCAATAATAATAGAAGTTTTCTGTTGAAATAAAGATGACATTTAGTTTGGGCGCATCTCGTGAATAGAAAGTCTTGACACAGCATTTAGGGTTTTCTCAATATTAACATAATTATAATGAATCTTATCCTAAAGGGCAAGACATGTAATTATTGCCTTTACCTTTTCTGACTCTAAGGGCTTCCCATAAATTTGCGCTTTCCACAAACTATTAGAAATATAATCTGTGCATGTGTTGTGGGGGCCGTTTTACCTAGAACTTCAACTGCTGCTTTCCTGAGCCTCAGAAACCTGTTCCAGTCACAGTACGTTATCATTCACATCACGTCCACCCAGCAAGGAATTAGATTTATCAGAAAGGATCCTTTCTCTATTCAAATAGGAATTTGGCTTTGGAAATCACACAAGAATGAGCTTGCATTCATTATAGCTTGGGCAATCGCTTACCACAAGACTCGTCATTTTAAAGTTAAAAGATGTAGCGTTAGGCTCATTTCCAATGGGGTACTTTATATTTCTACTTTTGTTTTTTAGCTATTTAAGTTGATTTTCAAATGCTGAGTATCAAATCCAGGGCCTGCGCATGCTAAGCAAGATGTCTGCCACTGAACTACATCTCCATCCCAAATGCCTTTTTTATAAAAAATTTTTATGGATAAAAGGTAAAACAAAATTTCATAACAAAATAATAGGACAGTAACAATAGTTAATATATTACATGTTGTTATCGTTAAAGTAGTTGCTCAGGGTACAAGATATGGGGCATAAAAATTTCTCCAATCAATAGTAACAGAAACTTTCCTTTTAATGAGCTAGGAGACACTAGTAGTATAATTGACTTGCATTTTTTTTCATTTTCCCTTCCATCCTTCCCCCTTTTACTCACCCTAGTGCCTTTTTTCCTTTTAAACAATTTCTTCCCATTTCATAATATCTATTGTACATTTTAGACTTTATTTACTCTTTCAGTTTCTCACACCAGAGAGACAATATGATGTCTATTCATGTGAGTCTGATTTATTTCACTTACGAGTATGGTATATAGTTGCATCCACTTACTTATAAAAGTCTCCAGTTTATCCTTCTTTATGGATGAGTATTTCTCCATTTTATAAAAAAAAAACCCACATATTTTTTATCCATCCCTTGGTTGATAGGCATTTGGGTTGTTTCCAAGATTTAGCTATTACAGATTATGCTGCTATAAACATGGGTGCACATATATCGCTGTGGTACAACATTTTTAATTCTTCTAGGAGGATATCCAGAAGGGGAATAGCTGGGCCAAATGGGACCTCTAATCCTAGTTATTTGAGGAATCTCCACACTGATTTCCACAGTAGTTGTACCAGTCTATACTTCTACCAATAGTGCAAAAGGGCTCCTTTTTCCCCATAGCTTCACCATCATTTCTTTTTTTTTCTTTTTTTTGGGGGGGGGTTTCCGGTACCAGGAATCAAACTCACAATCTTGTGCTTGTCAGACAGGCACTATGCCACTGAGCTAAATCCCCAGCCCCTTTACCATCATTTCTTATTGGTTGATTTCTTGATGATAGCCATTCCTTCTGGGGTGAGATGGAATCTCAGTGTTGTTTTAACTTGCATCTCTCAAGTGACCAGTAATGTTGAACATTTTTTCATATATTTATTTGCCATTTGTATTTCTTCATCTGAGAAGTGTGTATTCACCTCAGATGCCCATATTTTGATTGGATTTTTGAATTGGGGGGGGCTGATTTTTTTTCAGTTCTTTATATGTTCTAGATAGAAGTCTTTTGTCTGAGGAACAATTGGCTAAAATGTTTTCCCGCTCTGCGGGTTGTCTTTTCATTCTCCTTGGTGATTTCTTTTGCTGTGCAAAAGTTTGTTAATAAGATGAGTTCCCAGTCGCTGATTCCTTGAAGCATTTCCTGTGCCCTCTGCAGCCCCAACGTCTTTATTTCTAAGGCTGGGAGATGGAAGTATAATGATCCCCTTTGTAATAACAATTAACTGCAGCTAACATAGCCCATTAGACTATAGATTTTTATTTACATCTCAATTCTTTCTTTAGTAATCCTGGCCCAAATAAATCCAGAGCCTGACATAGAGTAAGTAATGAATTTGTCTTGAATGAATAGATAAATAAATAATTGGCCTTATTTGTCTTTTTAGGTGACAAATTGAATATGAAAGCTCAACAGAGTAGAGTAGGGGCTGGCATGTAGCTTGGTGATAAAGCTCTTGCTTAGCATGTGTGAGACCCTGGGTTCAATCTCTAATACCACCAAAAAGAAAAAAAAGGGAAAGAGTTACATGATTTGCCAAATTGATTTAGGACCTCTAAATGATAGAAGGGAAATATTGTAACTCTAACATGTCTGATAGGTTGAGTTTGTGTTCTCTAAAATCAAAGAGTCAATTTTAAGAAACAACAGAGGTTAAGAGTAGGAAATTTTATTAAGGGAGAGACAGCTTCTGAGAGACAGGAGGAGACCTGAGTGGGCTGTCAGGGAGCCCACTGCTCAAAGGAAGTTTTATACAGCAAAATCATGAGGTAGGTACAACGTGGGACAAAAGTATACTCAGCCAATGAGATGATAAGTATAGCTGCTTAGGTAATGTTGACCCCGTGGGGAAGCAGATTGTGTGGCAAGTGTTCATGGGAAGAGCAAGGACCTTTTTTGGAAGAGATGAGTCAGGAGGTTCTGGTCACCCACTTGGGTGATGGATGTCTAGCTAGACTTTATTGGACTCAGGTGATACCAATTATAGTATATTGCTTATCCTCTGGGGAGGCATGCAGGCCTGATCATTTTGTCTTTATCTTGAGACCTGGCCTTTAATGGATGCACCTCCAGCCGCAGTTGTAATGCATTCTCATCCTCTGCACTGGCTCCCTGGAAGGCCTAATTGTCTGACTGCCTATACTATTTCTACCTAACTTAGCTGTCAATAAAAACATGACTCAGAGTCTGGACTTCAATGCCATCCTAGACTCCTACTCAGGTACACTTTCCTTTCCCCAGCTGTCTTTTGGTAAGAGTTGGGGTATGGGTTGAAGTCCCTTTCATTATCTCTAAAGTCAAGCAGTAAATAAATTTTATTACAAGAAACTGAAGAAGTAGATTGTGTTTGCTCTCACATCAGGGCTGAGCACGGAGAGCGACTGCCATTTGAGATGCTTCCCCACCGTGTCCACCTAGGCCACGACGTATGGAAACTCATCCACCACTTTGGCTTAAGGTTTAGGCCACATAACAGCTCCAAATCATTCCGCTGCTGCTCCCCCTGTGAGGCCTACACCAGAGGCCCACTCTGTCCTCTCTAGGATGGTGCCCGTCCTGTAGGATAAAGGACTTTAGGGGGACAGCTCATCAAAGGCAGTGGTGTGAGGTAGTGAGAACATGGGCCCCGACTCCAGTCACCTCCACAGATCTTACTGTAAATCTGACTCTAGCTTTACCATCCATCTGGCCTTGGCTGTGACTTTTTAATAACCCAGAGGGCCAGTTTCCTCACCTATCAGGCGGAGATCATTAATCAAGTAAAAGACCCTGCCTGCCAAAAAGAGGGAAAAGAAAGGGAAGCACTTAACCCACAAGAGGTGCTCCGGCCAGGCTAGAGGACGCTCCTTGGAGAGTGCAGACAGACATCATGTGTCAACGTGCGGTGCCCAGACAGGGCAGGGACTCAGTGGCTGACATGTGCTGATGAATCCCAGATTTTCACCACAGGCCATGAATGCCAATCCTTTTCCGGGACTGATATTACTTCTGATTTTATTTGCATATTTTGTCATCACCTCTAACTCAATTTGTCCGAACATCTCATCTCTTCTCCAAAGTCCACACCCACTTACAGCTCCTTACGTTCGTTAATCAGTGGCGGCCTGTCCCGGCCTCTCCCCGCAGTCCTCACCGTCACTAAGTATGATCTGCGTTCTGGTCTTCCTTGTTTTCCACAAATCTATTTTCATGTTAATCCAGCTGCATTTCCAGCACTTTGCCACTCACACCTTTTAGCTTTCTCTGAGCAGCAGTGACATCCGTTGCTTTCGTATTTCTCAGCTTACCATCCTCCTGTTATTGTTGGACTCCTGTTCTTTTTTGGGACCCTCTTCCTAGATTATTCCCAGACACAACACAGGACATACATGCCCAAGCTCCTCCACAAAGCCGTTGCTTGCAGTGTTTAATGGACTCCATATATAATCATGGTACCAAAGAAGTGACTTTGTCTCTTTTCTGTGCTGACAAAGACTTCTTTCTCCAAACTATAGTGGGGCACCTCAGGAGCGCCCTCTCAGTAGCCTTGACCTTATCCCACTGAGCTTGACTTTGGAAGACAGTCATCCTGCTAAAGCAATTGTTGGACCCCCACCCTGCCCGGCACCCTGGTATCTGATCAAATTCCTCATCCCGTTAATATCTTAGTCTGTAGCCCGTTATTATCAAAATACCAATGAGTCAGCTTAGTAAGAACTGCCCAACCCCTGGTATCCAACTGAGGTCCTCTAGTATTTTCCTGCTCACTGACCTTCCCATACCCCCCGTTCAGGGCTCAGAATCTCCAGCCGTCTTTGCCGTGTACAGAGTGAAGTGCATTTCTCCTCTCTGGTTCCCACTCCATTGCAATTGTCTTGAATAAAGTTTCCCTTATGGTTTGAAGCAGTTGTTAGAATTTTTCTTTTACAGTACTTACTTAGTCTCTGGAAAGGCTGAGTCCTAAATATTATTTCAGAATAATCCCTCTTGCACCATGGTGAGGGCTCAAAACTACAGTCTTCATATTTTTTCCTATGTATGTATTTTTGGTCACATTTCATGGGGGAGTTAAGGGCCCTTAAAACTTAAAGAGGCCCCTTCTGAAATATGTGCTTGTGAACTTTGGATTTAAATTTCTGACAGGATTACTGGACAAAGATTTGTCTGGACTGACTGTGGAATCTGTTATAGTATCCTTCCTTTCATGTTTGGGAAACTTCTTCCTTTTCTTATTTTAGCATGCAGGTCACAAATTATGAGCAACAACAACAAAAATTTACAGCTATCTTTAAAAAGAGAGACAACAGAGATCCTTTTTCAAATTGCTTTATTCTGTAGTTGAAATGTTAATTTTAAACGTCTAATCTATTTTCACAAAATGATCAAGAGTACACAGTGATACCAACACACATTAAGAATCATTATTAATTCATGAACATACTGGGGCTTGTGCATGAGAAATAAATACCAGTTATACCGTTCTAGTAGTCTCAAGGTAGCCTTCAAGTACTGTGCACATGTATTTCCTAATTTAAATTGTGCTAGGGGCTGGGGATTTAGCTCAGCGGCACAGCACCTGCCTGGCAAGTGCGAGGTCGTGAGTTCGATTCCCGGTACTGGAAAAAATAAATAAATAAATAAATAAATAAAATAAATTGTGCTAGACAGCCCATATTTCTTTTGAGAACCAGATGCCATAAGAGAACAGGAACGAACTGTGCACACACAGCTGCAGATTTTCAGCTGTGTCCTAAGATGTAGTTTCAGCACACTGAGAGTACTAGGCCTTCCTACTAGATTTCTGACTTTGGGAACAAACCTTTCAGTTGCCGTCCGTTAGGGGCACCCTCCCTCATGCTGTACCAAGTTTCTTGATGTTGGTGCGAAAACACAACGTTAGGTTTATTTTGTACGTGTTTTGGATTTTTCCATTATTCTTCAGTGAGGCTACTGCCCAAATACTTTCTTAGAACAAGAAAGAAATCTAAACCTGACACAGTCTTCACGTGTGTTACCATGGGAACGGTCCTTCAGGCTGTGACAGAATCCCTACTTTCCCGATGGCATTGGGTCTTTCACCTACCTTGGATATTTTTCTTTCCTTCAATAGAATATCACTTCTCATTAGGATGGCTGTCTTTGCCATGTACAGAGTGAAGTGCATTTGCATTCACTGTTGGTTGCATCTGTGAGTTATCTACGATCAAGACTTAGTTTACTATTCCATCTTTCCTTTAGCAAGTATCTGACATAAAACATGGACTCTATCAACCAAGCCCACTTAGGGTAAAACCTAAATTACATTTTACATGGTGCACATTTGGCTGATTCAACATTTGTTAAAACATAGTATGTGTGCTATCTCATTATATCAGAAATGTATTTACTATGAACCCATTGTTGTTTTAACATTATGAACAAACACCCATAAAACGATTAAAAAATTTTTCATTCAAATTGTTCTGGTTTTACGGAAAATTCCAAATCTGTTAACAGCAAATGCATAAAACTGTGCGAACCACCTCTTCCACGATGATTCCATTCATGAAGAAAATAAAGACAATATAGAAATAAATAGCTCTGTAGTGACATAGAAAGGTCTTTGCTGTTTGCCAGATCAGTGACCAGTCTGACCTCCCGAGCCACTTTATTCTTCCCTGTGCTCTAGTAAATGACTTTCTGAGCTGCCAGAAGGGTGTTCCTCAGAAGCATCGCCACCGTCACGGGGCCCACACCGCCCGGGACCGGAGTGATAAAGCTGGCTTTCTTCCTCACAGCTGAGAGAGGAAACAGAAAATAGTGCTTACTTCTGAGTGTGCATGACAATTTCATGTTTACACACGTTGCTGCCTCCTCACATGTGCTAGGCAAGTACTGCACCGCGGATCTACAATCCCTCGCTCCTTAAATTCTTGTTTTTATTTATTAGTTAACATTTTATAATACCACCTTAACTTAGGCTACTATGAAAAGATACAGGGCTGCTCAAAATTATGTTGTGATGGCTAACCATGTAGAGATGAGTGCTCAAACTGCAACCCCAAGCCCATATATTTATCGCAAAGTGCCAACACTGCAATTAAACCTGAATACTGGGGTTTTAGTTTAGAGAAAACAAGGCATATATTAATATCTGTTGTCTTAAAAGAAAAACATATGTTCGCCACTACTGCTATGGGCTGTTCTGCATTACACACACAATTCTAACAACTTTCAGTCATTTTCAGAATAAAGGGGGCTATAATAAACACACATGCTGGGCGTGGTGGCGCATGCGTAATTCCATCACTCGGGAGGCTGAGGCAGGAGGATTGTTGCAAGTTCGAGACCAGCCTGGGCTACAAAGTGAGCTCAAGGCCAGCCTGAACTGCATAGTGAGACCCTGTCTCAAAAAGAAAATAAATAAACACACACACACTCATGCATGCACGCACCCACTCAAACATGCCTGTGTCATGATATCTAAGGTACAGAAAGCACACAGTGAGACCAAGACTGTCAGTTCTATTTCTGCTCAGTTCAGTGACCCAGTTAGTTACCTGCCATTCCAGTCAGCCCCTTGTAAAAGGTATGATTTTGGTCACGAAGAGGAAGCAGGACATAAACTGTTGGGTACATGCTGTTCATTACATTGAATTATTCCTGTCAGAACAACATCTTCTTGTGTGTAGACAAATACATTCCAGTGGAAATCTAATAAAAACATCAGATATAGTTGCATTGCTGGGCATATACCCAGTCCTATTCAAAGGTACGAGGACTTTATCCAGTGAACAGCTTGTAAGGAAGTGGGAGATAACTTGGAGCCAGTTTGAAGAATGTTTTCACATCCACAGTACCAAAGGTGAAGGCTTTGTGCTTTCAGGAACTTGATGTTTCTGTGCTTCTTCTCATGAACCAGAGCACTGAAACCGTTCAGATAACTGCTCAGCACTTAACGCAGCATGGACAATACTTCTGAATGCGGCATCTGACATCATTTGCTGCATGCTACTTAGATGTATTCTCTTGGGCAAGTTTGCTCGTCCATGCTTCTACAGGAATCCATGCCCAGAGTGTTCTGGATCTTGTACTATTTTTGTATAATTTGTGTTGCCCTCTTGAAAGAAGGGTTGGAAAATGTAACTGATTTGAAGGGAATAGTGCATTAGGGTATTTTGTAAATCATAGGAAAGCAACGGAATAATATCATTTGACCTGAAGCGAAGTCCAAATAAACGTTGACTGTGTCATACACACAGCAACTGAGCTGGTGTGCTGTGCTCCCCTCAGTGGTATGTGCTCCAGTGAGGACACAGTGGGAGTGTGCACACAGGTTTCACGCGTGAGGCGTGTGGTCTCCAAGACGGCAGCACCAAGAGGTGGTGAAACCTTTAAGAGGTGAACCTTAGTGGGACATAATTGTATCACCGGGGAGATGAACCCAGACCTCGGAGGCCGGGGGTAGTTTCTGTGAACCTGTGTTGTCACAGAGCAGGGGGTTACCCCTCCCCACACTTGGCTTCCTGTCTTGCCCCGTGACCCTCTGCGGTGTATCCCACCATGGCCACAGTATCCACAAGGCCCTGCCTGGAGCCCAGCTCTCAGACCTCCAGGACTGTGAGCTAAATACCTCTTTTCTTAACAAATTACCCAGCCTCAGCTATTCTTTATAGCAACAGGAAACGCTAATGTAGCATGTACGAAGAATCAAGAATGCTGAGTTGGACGGTAATATTTCTGTTTCCCAGAAAGCCTCTCTCTACATCAGCAGATCCTTTCCTGGGCCCTCCTTCCATCCAGCACAATCTCCTCGGGAATATTCGATGATGAACAGCTATCCTACACATAGCTATAAATTTCACCGCTCGTTTCCTTTGCCTTAGCTCTTCTTTCTACCTGGAATATTCGTCCATCTTATTCAAAAAAGAAAAGCCTTAGTATTCTTTAAAATCCAACAGAATGCAAACTGTCTGTGGTTTTTCTCAAACACCCTTGCCTCCCATGTTGAATTCAGGCATCCACACCTGTGTCTCTGGTAATGCCGTCCTCCTCCACGACAGAAAGAAACCTGCTGCACTCCGCTTCCTCACCTGTCTGCAGCTGGAGTTCCAGTCTTCGTGCCTCTGCCCACCCACCTGAGGCACTCCAAAATGTAAATGAAACAGCCCTTACTTAGAATCTGGAACTAATTTGCAGAAATGTGCTCCTGACTTTGACTGGTAATAAACGATTCTGGTGTTTCCAAGCTAACTTACTGCATAACTGAAGCTCTTCGTTTTGCTTGTGGGGAGAAACAGTATTTTCCCCTTTGTAGTAAGCAGGCCCTGCAGCATGAGCAATACGTTGAGGACCTTTTCCTAAACACTGGAGACACCATGCCTTTAAAACGCACACAGGGGCTTTGAAGAAACATACCACTTCCGTTTACACTAATAGTATATAAAGTCATATATCTGTAAAGTAGTGACTTTGAAACATTATACATAAAAATAAAATACCACTCAATAATATGCTAAATTGGGAATCAAGCATAAAAACTTAATTTTCAATCAAAACCAAAATGTGTTATTTCTAAATCAAAGAGTAGAATAAAATTAGTTATACCAAGGGATCCATTGTGTGTATATAGATGTTGTTATATAGTTTTTCAACTTTGAAAGGTAAAGTGCCTGGGGTGTTATTTGTATATGCAAAAATAGCAAACAACCACACCCACTGCTAGTGGAATGACTATTAGTAGAGAAGAACTTTATATACATTATAACTTTTATTTGTTTTTCCCAGGCTGATCATGAACTTGTGGGCCCAAGTGATCCTCCTGCGCAGTCTCTGGAGTAGCTGGGAATACAGGTTTTGTTTTGTTTTTCATTTACTAAGCTGGGCTTTATCTACCTTATTTGAATAATTTAATTATTACTTATTTTAGTATGTGAGAAAAGTATGGCTTACTGATGCTATGTGACTTACTACTCTTCCACTGACAGAGGCATAGTTCACAGCCAGCTTTGAAAGATGCTAGGATTTTGTAATGTCACCCCATCTCTGTAAAGCTGGATGAGCATGACCTGAACAAGAAGACCCCCCAAAATAGCTCACATGCCAGAAATTAACTTAGTTTTTTCATAGGGTTAGGAGGAGCTTCTGAAAGAAGATCTGAGAGAGGCTGTTCTAATAAACCGCTTTCCCTACGTGTTCACGATGGTTGCTCACAGCTCAGCAGCTCTGAGTTGCTGCTGGCACTCCAGTTACACAGCGGGCTTAATGGCCTGTGTGGCTATACTCCTTATGGCTAAACTCCTTGGGTGTTAGCTCAGAAAAACCACTGGTTTGCAGAGAACATGACCCTGCTCTTCCATGTTATGTTTCTCTTACATGTTTACTATTGCATTCATGCTCAAAAGGCAAAGTTTGGTTGGAGGACAAGGGGATGGAAATGAGCCGTTGCACAAAGTAGCACTTGTCTAAAATCTTGAGCTCAGCATCTGTGTTTCTGTACACTGTCCTAGTGGAAACCAACACACACACCGCTGTTCTAGTGGAAACCAACGCACACACCGTCCTGCTCATCACTCTGCGCAGGATCAGACGGAGCTGGGACAGGGCTTTGGCTGGCTGGGGCTGGGGGTGCTCTGGCTCTGGTTCACAAGCGTCCAGGAGCAATGGCAGAGTCCTGAGCATCATTCAGCAGGCAGAAGACTATAGCATCCCTGCAAGCACAGCTGCTTCCCCAAGTCATTATTTCTAGAGTTTTACATTTGAAATCGAGTGCATAAATATGGACACAAAGTTCATTCGCGGTCACGAGAGGCAGATCGTGATGTATTTCATCAGGTGATGAATATTGTTAGGTCTTCCTTTTTCTCCTTCCCTCCTTTTCTTGTTTTTGCAGTACTGGGGATTGAACCCAGGGCCTTGCAAATACTAGGCAAGTTCTCTCCCACTGAGCTACACCCCCAGCTCTTCTCTGTTCCTTTTGATTTAATTTTCTGAGGCTCTATGTCTGAGAAAACTTTTAAGTTTATGTGCCGCGGGTTAGTGTTCATGTATTATCTTTTTATATAAAATGAGGATATGGAAGTACTGGTAAGGGATTTTTCAAAAAAGTTAATTGTTAGCAAATGCTAGTTAGTGAAGGTGCCAAAGCTTAAAAGAATCCTCAGCCAGGAGTGGTGGTGCACATTTGTAGTCCCAGTTACATGGGAGACTGAAGCAGGGGAATCACTTGAGCCCAGGTCAAGCTGGACAACACAGCAGACCCTGTATTTAGGGAAAAGAAATAAAAATTCTGTAGTCGAATGCTTTCACATAATCCCTTCAAGACTCTCCTAAGTGATGCACTTATGGAGTACCAGAGGTGGTGAAGAGGTAAAATTAGTTATGGGAGGAAGACTTCAATTCAATTCCTGCTTGATGCTCTACAAAATACCTTCTTCAGTCGTGTGGAAAAGGGAGGATGGTAACAAGCATTAATTCACCAGAACAACCTCACTGGCTGATCTTTCCCACAGGGCAGAGAGGGTTTGCCCTGCTTATGAAGATGATGCTTATAAAGATTAATCCTATTATGTGTGGGAGAAAGGACTCTCTATGCTTCACTGGACAGAAACAGAGAAGCGTGATAGGGCAGTATTTTCCTTTAGAGATTTATTTACTGAGGGCTCTGGGGTCAGGAGTAGATGCGCCAGTTTAAAGGAAGTAGCGTTGCTTCTGCACACCTGAGAACCAGGTAATGTTCCTGGTTCTCGCCTAAGAGGCGAATGAACACACGGGGGAATCAGAGCTGGGTTCAATTCCATCAGGTCTTCACCATTTTAGAGTTACTGAAGTTGACGGTCCAGGCAAGGAAAACACCCATTAAATCCTATCGCCTATGTGGAGCTCGTGCTGGGTGGGTGAGGCTTAGAGGGAAATGGCTTGATGAGGTTTAAAGTAGGTGTGAGTAAAGGCAGTCAGTTCCCGAGAGAACTTATTTGGGTGACCCCTTTGTACACCAGACCATGGTGTCCCTCACACGGGCTCCCTGGGCAGCGCTGTGTGGCTGTGTGGGACTTAGAATGCTGCAGTCTGCTTTGCCTGCACTGTTCTCTACCACGCCATCCCGGCAAACATACGTTCTTCCCGCCCACATCTAGCATAGACGTGGCATACTTCGTTAACCCCCAGGCTGAGGTGACTGCTTACCCACGAGTCTGTGAAACACACAGTGTTTCCATGTGCAGACACAGAGTGTGTGGGGCTCCCCTGTGAAATGCGCTTAAAGACCCTGGCCTCCCCCACTTCAGGGCTCTGGTGTGCCCCGCTGAGATCACTGGCTAGGTCAGAGGCATTTCCAGCCGAGGGGAGGAGAGCAGTGTTGTACACACAACTGAGCCGGAGGAGGTTTACAGATGGTTGAGATTCGCTGCTGCAGTGAGGCTGCCTTACACAGTGGCCTCCGGTTCCAGCAAAGTCCCAGGCAGTCCTCGCCGTGCAAATGGTTTTCCCAACTCTACTTGCATCGCAGGTGCAAATGTCTTACTGTTCAAAGCGCAGCTCAAGGTCATGCTGAAATTCCAATGCTCAGGATTAGAACAGAGCAAAGTCCCACTGCAAAGCACGTGTGTGTGCATACGGGGTCAGGAGAAGTGTGTACCCAGTACTTTTATCATCGACTATGTCTTTGGCTCCCAGGATACTGTATCAGCCATACAGTCACGGTTACTTTTTAAAGCACAGATTTGATCATGTCAGCTTATAAACATTTGGTGGATCTTCACAGTCTTCAGGATAAAATACGAATTATGTACCACAGTCATCCAGAGCTCTTAGAACCTACCATGTGGCGCAACGTCTTGGCCTTGTCTTACGTCCTGACCCTGTATCTGATGATCGCTGTTCCCATACATGCTGCAAGCCAGCCCAGATAGATTCAGAAGGTGTTTCTAATGCAAGAGAGACCTAGTTACTGTGTCTTGTAGCTTACAGTCCAGTTGGGGAGACACACTGAAGATACAATGCCCTAAAAAATATTGAGCTGCGGCATGATACCTACCACAAATGAAATGCTTATTACACAGTGACTGTTTTGGAGGACCTACTGGAGCCCGAGCACTGTGTGCATGTGTGACGCAGCTCTGCTGCTTTTCCACGGGTGACAGAGGGTGGTGTTCTCAGTGGGGGACACACTGGGGTAAAGATGGTAAGAAGTCCCCACTGGTAGAAGGCAGCCTGAATTAGGAAATGTCGCAGGAGGGCCAGTGGCCAACGAGTGGAAGGGAAGGGCTGCAGGAGATGAGGGAGGCAGAGCCGGGGTCACAAGGCCAGCGTGCTGGGACTGGAAAGAGCGAGCCATGGGTAAAGCGTGGCTAACATCGGGAAAACACATTCTGAGACAGGGGGAAAGCAAACTGGAAACCTGTGTGTTTTGTGTTTGTACACTTCTTTAACCAAGGGACTCCGTCCTGTGGGTAGTGGGGAATGAGAGATACAGCTGTGAGGATAGATTCAGGATCTCAGGAGAGCGCAGCAAAGGAGCTGACGCCAGATATGGGGTCAGGGAAAGATCTGCGAGTCATGAAAAATCTTCCAAACCTGAAGGATCCCCATGGGCCAAAGAAGGTGAAGGAGGAAGGAAAGAAGGAAGAAGCAGACAGGAAAGAAGAGCAAGGCAGCGTGGGCTTGACCTCGACTCCGATGTGAAGGAGGATCTGAGAGTCCAGGAGGACAGCGGTGCGCAGGGGAAACAGCTGAGAAAGAGGAGGGGCCGCAAAGCAGCCAGTGCGGCCCAGGGAGGGCAGAGGAGGGGCTATGTCATCATGACTGTGTTCACAGCCAATAAGCTTCTAACGCAGGCTTTTGTGAATGAACTCATTTACATATTCAGGAAAGGCCAGTTTGGCAAAAGAAAAATTTGAGAGACAAGTGGATACTAATGAATAAGTTTTTAGGTGAAAATTCAACGAGAAAGGCATCCTCCATTTTCATGAAGTTTCAGGCTGCTGCCTGTCCTGAGGTGAGTACGCAAGACATGTCCCCAGCTGGAGCTCGGGTCTCGCCTACGGGCCCCTGCTCTCCACCAGCACCGCTTTGCTTTCTGTAATTGGCTTCAGATTTCTAAAGGAAGGTGGGCTCAGTGGACATCATTTCCAGGATTCTTAAAAATGGAAGAACATTTTCCTGTATCAGAAGAACCACAGGCAGGGAACCAAGGTTATTTCCTGTGTAAACCGACGCAATGACAGGGGTGATGGGAAAGGGAGGTGCTTGGCCCATGAATGTGCCTCAAACAAATTCACGGGTGACCTGTGGTCACAGGATATGGAAAGACGACTCACGGAGGACGCTGCCAGCAACGCACAAGGATGCTAAACGCCCTTTAACACCGACGAAGAAAGAAAAAGCTTGTGAGCCCTGACCTCTATGGTGGTGTATCCCCAATTTGTGTCCCCTGCCATCACTTCCTCTGGAGACTATGTGCCTGCTTCCCCTGGCCTGACACTCAACGATCTGGATTCTCACCTAAAACACTTTGTGTGGAACATTCTCTAACTCTTGGAAGTGAAATTCTACCTCTAGACATGATATAACCACTCCAAATTTCCCCAGGTGAAATTTCCAAATGCATCCAAACAATTAATTTTGCTAATGTTTTGTGAGCTCAATTCCGGGAAAAGAAAAAAAACAAAACAAATAATATACTGTGCTCTATAAATCTGTTTTGGGGTATGGGAAGAAGATTAAAAAGGGCTCAAGTTCTTAGTATTATTTCCTCTTTCTATTTTGACTGATTCTCTGTCACTCTATGTCC
The DNA here is from genome assembly GCF_000276665.1 of Chinchilla lanigera. Classification (NCBI taxonomy): domain Eukaryota; kingdom Metazoa; phylum Chordata; class Mammalia; order Rodentia; family Chinchillidae; genus Chinchilla; species Chinchilla lanigera. The sequence continues at coordinate 549,201 of NW_004955474.1, read as the reverse complement.
TGTGTCAGATTTCAGACACTGTAACAACTAATTTTTAAACATTTATTTATTTATAGCTTATGAGTACATGTGTGTGATACGTAATGTTTACATTTCTTATGGAAACTTGGTACATGTACATAACACATCTTAATTCCTTCTTTCAACTAATTTTTGAAACCAAATTCCTTTTCCAAAGAGGAGAGGGGTGCTTCCCCACACCTGTGTCTGTCACAGCAGCAGAACAAAACTGTCTTGCTCCTTACCTATGGATTCTGGTCTGTCCGTGTAGATGTGTAATTGGCTAAATTAAATGCTCGGGGAGTTTTCCCATGCTGCTAAATGCAAACCACTTAGGCTCGGCCTTGCAAACATATCCACCATAATGAAGGGGAGACAGGCTTCAGGAAAATGAGTACAGGAATAACAACCAGAAAAACCTGAATGGCACAGGTCTGGGGAAGTAGGATGACTCAGGAGGTAAGAGGGAAGACATTGCACTTTCGCGGGTGCCTGGCATAAAAGAGAGCTTAGGCGGGTAAGGGAGAGCAGAGCGTCCCTTAGCAGGTGACTCAGGCAGTTGACTGGGCTTCCTCCTGCCTTTATCATCCTGTCTGACTTCTGAGCTGCCACTAGTTTTCTATGTGTACTCTGATAAGGTGTTCACTGTCCTGGCATCTGGTGGGCAATAATGAGATGGAGAAGATTATTGCCCGATTGGATGAAAGAGCATAAGGCTCTGGCCTACATTTCTATGCACATTATGTTGGCTTCATTAGGCCGGTGAGCTCTATCAGAAGGACTTCCTACCAGTCTGTATCTATGGGATGGCTCAGTCTGCCCACCTGCCTCCCTCCCTCCTTCCCTTCCTTCCTTTTCACAGCGTCACTTGCTGCTTCTAAAGTGCTCTGTGGTTTAGCAACAAAGCTAAATAGAATTCAAACATGAGTAAGCCTGACTCCAGAGCAGAGTCTTTTATCAAAGGTCTGTTCTTTCTTTTTGCTCTTATATCAAATCAAATCAAACCTCCATATACTTGGCTCCCGCATCTGTGATGTGAGTAACTAAAAACACATCGCATAGAAAACCTTCAGTGGAGCAAACAGCAAATCAGTCATCCGGCGAAAGCGGGCGTTGCTTCCTGCAAACTCTATCCCTTACCAGGGTGACCATGAGCATGCGTGACAGTTACATTGCCTGTTTCCATGCTGGCTGGTGGGAGTAAGAACGCAGCTAGAGCATTTCTAGTAACTCTACGGACATCCGAGGAAATGACAAAACTTATCTCCATTTCACACGGTCTTTAAAAAACCAGCATGATCGTTTTCTATCACCTTCCCCAATCCTTTCTCTTCCCCCCAACCCTGTGTCCTAAGCCACTTAACACTGCTCAGAGTGGCAATCTATGACAGACAGGCTGTTGGGATAACCTCCAAATCTCTTGGCAGGGTCTTGATCTCAGGAGTCTGCCTTGGTCAACCCCAGATGTGAGGTGAAATTTTTCTCTCAATTATTGCCCAATTGGATAAAAGAGCATAAGGCTCTGGCCTACATTTCTATGCACATTATGTTGACTTCATTAGGCCAGTGAGCTCTAATAGAAGGACTTCCCACCAGTCTGTATCTATGGGACGGCTCAGTCTACCCACCCGCCTCCCTCCCTCCTTCCGTTCCTTGGCAGGGTCTTGTATTTTAACACTGGATGCTGAGGAACAATAACAACAGTGCCGTAAGAATGACAGAAACTCACAGGGATCAGACACTACTCTTGCTTCTGTGGATGCACTGTTGGAGCCTCAATTTGAACTCTTCTTTACAGACCACTCTATGTCAAATACACTTTCCCGACTTTTCAATAGCCACCTGGTCAATTTTTAAGCAACAAGGGAGCAGTTAGCTCTTAATGGCGGGGGTCTCACAGTGACCATCAGCAGTTCAACGTCTTTGATAACGTGGCCTGTGTGGACCCTGTGCCCACAGGGCCAGTAACAGTCTCTCCCAGAGAATTTCTTTTGGAGCTTTCATCAGTTGTTTCAGTGATGGACACAGATTAGTTGTAAGCTGAAGTGTTAGTCTTCCTATATACTAAATCTGGAGTTCGGGGCTATGTGCGCTCATCTACTGTGGAAAGCTGACAGTGTGTGCCAGACCCATCACAATCGTGTCATCAAACTAGATGATTCCCACGGAAAGCTGAGCTGGTAATTTAGTTCTTTACAACATCACAGATCAATAGCTCTGTAAAAGTGATGCAGTTTCAAACTATCCTGTTTCCTGAGAAACTGGTACCACGTTCTTCCTAGCCCATGTGGTAGAAGGCACTCCAGTTATGAAGTACCAAAAACACTTTCCAAAGAAACTCACTCTGACATAATCCGGAAAGTGTACCCTGTGGCCGGAACAGCACCTACCATCAAGCTCCACTCACGTGCTGTCTTGCTGGGTAAATCAATGAGACAATCAGTGAGGGTATCAGGCACGGATGTGGGCTGCTGCAGTTCACTTATGTATACTGGGGATTGAACCTGAAACTTTGCATAGCCGATAGATTAATACTATATTTCCTGCTATATCCAGTGGGAGCTTTGGTTCCCATGAAGGCACCTCTAGGAAAATTACTGTGACATCACAGATTTAGGGACATGACCGATGGGCAGAAGGTACTTGTACAAAGGGCCCCTGGTATACAGAGGCTGAGACCTCTGTGGCATGGTGAGGCAAAAGAAAAGTGGACACGACGCTTGCATTCCAGAGCATGCAGGTTAGTGAGGAACAGCTCAGTGGAACGACACACATGGTGGTACAGTATTGAGGACAATCTCAAAGGCAGATGAAACTTGCTGGATGAGTCTGGGGAAGACAGGAGTAAGCGTGAATGCTTGAAAGTTGATTCACAGGGCAGCTGGGTGGAGGACAAACAGAAGCCGAAGCAAGCTGGGGACAGGAAACTAAGGAGGAACACGGTGGCGACTGAAGTGTGAAGCTGTAGACTTCTAGTACAGATGCAAGCAAACATTGTCTTCTGCCAGCCATTAAGCGCAGCACCTCACATACATTAATTAGCGCAGGGAAGGTGATTATTTTACTTAATCTTCACAACAACTTTCTAAGGTAGGTATTATTATCTCAGTTTTTCAGATGATAAAATCAAGTCTCAGAGAGGTGAAACGATTTACCTAAGATCATAATTGTTTGAAGCGACAGAGTGAGGATTCAAACCCAGGCCAGCCTGACTCCAGAGCAGTCTTTCATGAAAGTTTAGACAGAAGATAAAGAGAAAGGAGTGCAAGCGAATCCACAACTACGTAACACATAACAGAAATACAAGCGCCTTACAAACTGCTCTGGGGGCTTGTTTCCTGTGTAGTATTTTCTTAGATGAATGATACTGCGTTTCTATATAATTCCACACTCTCTCCTGTGTTTATGTTTACTATGGGGTTGGAAATTTGAAAGTTTTTTTTTGACCAGATAGAATCTCAGATTGTATGGTTCCTCTGGGGGAAGATTTCCTGCCCCGTGGAGATTCTGAAAAAAAATGCTAGATAATGCTCCAGCTATTTGGAGCACATCCACAACTATGTGCATTGTACTTCCCTCCTTTGGTAAACTGCTGGAACTATTACAAAGTATATAAGGTCTTTTACGTTTTTCCCTCTTCAGCTTTATCTGCTGTTTTCTCCATGTACCAGAGTGTATTCATCCCCGCTGCCCACTCTCCACCCTAAATATGCGTATTTGACTGAAATTCATCGATCCTTTAAGATTGTAGAACTGACATTTGTACTCTTGCTTGCTCCAAAACCCTTACAGTCAGACTTCATTCTTCTGCTCTCATATGTAATCACGGAACCAATCATCCCAACTCTCCTTTTAAATTATATCTACCATCTAACCACCTCTTAAAACCTTCGCCCATTACCACGCTGGTCCACGCCCCATCATTTCTTACCTGGATAATTACAATAGCCTCTTAGCTGGTACCCCTATTTACACTCTCACCTCTACAAAGCTTGTGCACCACTCAATAGCCAGAGTGATCCTGTTAAAATATAAGTGATGTGGTGCTTCTTTGCCCAAATCCTCCAGGGGCTATGCATTGAACTTAGAGTAAAATCCAAATCATTTTCCACAGTCTCTGCAGCTCTTCATGATGTGGCACCTCAGCTGCTCCCTCTTTAATGTTTCCCTTACAATGCTCTCCTTAATTTACTGGGTTCAGTTACAATCTCCCCTTGCAGCTCATCAAAGCCACTGAATACACTCCCTGTCAAGGTCTCTGCAACGGCTGCTGTTTGCTGGAAGGCTCCTCCCCTCTGCATCCACGTGGCTCTCTCCCTACTGTGTTCAAGTTACCACTGAGTCTTCCCCACCACCCTTTGTAGCACCCCCACCCCGTCATTCTCAGCTCCCTTGGCTTGCTTTATCTCTGCAACATGGAACATAGTCTCATGTAGTATGTAGGCACATGTGTTTATTGCCTGTCTCCTCTTCCCAGCATGTAAGCTATCTGTGGGTGAGCACTCTATTTAGGTCACTGCTGTGTCACAAGGGCCTGTAACAGTGCCTAACACATAGCAGGTGCTCAACAAATAACTGAAAACAGCATGAATGCATCTAAATTGAGGAACTGGCAGGGCTATGATAGAAACATCAACAGTGATCGAGATACTGAAAGTAAGTGCAGAGGAGACAGAAATATGAAAAACGAAAGCCATGCTGTAATTTGAAAAACTGAATCCAGTGGTCAAAAGGTATTGTTACATGCACATGTAACAATAACCTGAGTTGGGTCAGGACTGAAGACATTCAGGTGAGGCTGTATTTATACAGACTTTATTGCAACTCTCTGTACTTTTGACTTCCAGAGCGAATGTATGGCTTCCAACAGTGGGCATCTATCAACTCTAAATTTCTAAATAAATTTCTAAGCGCAGCCCATTTCCAGGCCAACTGGACAGAAAACAGTGATAAGATTGTCCTCTGAGGTCATCACAACTGCATGAATGCAGAACAGCTAAACTGAACGGTGTGTAGACATTGGATAAGAAGTAAGAGATTAGCCTTGTCCCCCCAAGTAAGAGAGTAGCCTTCACTTCCTTATGTATGGGGTAGGTTGTCACCCAAGAATGGCTTCCTGTCTCTAAACTTTGGATTCCACATCCCTTTAACTCCCACATCTGACCACGTTCAGGCCCACAGGATAGAGCACAAGTGATCATGCAACTCCCAGATTGATTTCCTTAAAGGAGAGCCTCCTTCTCCTGCTGTTTCACATCGGCTGTGTGGATGAGGACCACATGCACAGGTAGAACAATGTTAGGGGATAAACTGTGCCCTCCTCAAATTCCTAGGGTGATGTCCTTAGACCCAGCACCTCAGAGTGTGACTGTATTTGTAGGCGGAGTCATTAAAGAGGAAGACAGACTGCAATGAAGTCATTGTAGGCAGGTCTAATCTAATATTGCCATGTCATCAGAAGCAGAGGAAATGTGGATATGGACACATGTAGAAGAAAGACAGTCAAAGATGGAGAAGACAGATATCTGTCTGTCAAGGAGAAAGGATAAGGACTAACCCCTGCTGGTCCCCTGATCTTGGACTTCTACCCTCTAGAACTGTAAGAAGTAGACTTCTGCTGTTGAGTCCGTGCTGCTGTGCTTTGTTCTGAAAACTCTAGTAAAAGATTACAGACATTAAGATGGGTGAAAAAGTACCCAGAGTGAACAGATCTGCCTGTTTCCCTCGACTGTTCAACTGCATGTGAACCTATCCTGAGTTTAAGTGTCCCCTTTGGCAGGCAGCTTAACCTACGCTCAAACCTGATACTTCTGGGGAAAATGGAAACAACCCAAGCATAGGAGAGAAAGGTGAAGCAAATCATAACATTCGCTGAACATAACTGTGTGCTATACCGCTGGCATGAAAAATGGCTGATGAAGGCATCAATGCACAAGGCACACATCCTCCAACTATGTAAAACACATACACATGCCACCTCTGGAAGCAACTACAGCAAAAAAGAAAACTCTTCATAATAATATTAGTTGTGTTGGAGGGGTAGAGCTTTTCCACAAAATGTGGTCTTCTTACCTGTATGAGGTAAGTGAGTTTCATCAGCAGTGGGATGTGCTTAGACATGTTTCTATATTTATGATCTGATTCTCTACCACGGCACAGGGAGGGCATCGCTATTAGACATGAGCCCCCACTCGCACCGGCCCTTCCTCTTCCCAGCTCCCTGCTCCCTGTCTCAGGCTTTGCTGCAGCTGCATCCTCCCCTTGTTTTGGTGCCAGCAGCGGAGAGAGGTGTGGTGGGGATAGAAGACAGCAGAAGGGAGGGGCAGTAGGAAGCAGACATTCTGGTTCTGCACTCCACCTCCCTCCCTGTGGAATGCATCATAAAACTGAGGCAAAGCCATTAAAGCTTCAAAGGATTATAGAAACGTCTGGGTGTCAGATGTGAGGGTGAGGGAGGCTGAATTCACCAGTGTGAGCAGTGCTGACTGCGTAGCAGCAGAGGAAATCATTAATAGACTGTGCAGCTGACCACATCCACCTGGCGAACTGCTGCTATAAAGCGGTGTAATTACGAGCTTCGGGGTGCAGCAGTGTAGACTGCTCTCCAGCTTGTTACTGGGGAGCAGGCCTGGGCCGCCCATACCACGTGAGCTCTGCGTGTAGCTTTCGAGAATACAGGCTTCCTGTCAGGAGGTATGAAGCCTCTTCCAAAGTGACACTACCAAATGGTGAAAAGAAATTGGAGGCAAAAGCAGATGAGTCCCACTGTTAAAACTCCTTAGTCTGTAGAGCAGATCCAAAATGCTCAAATATACCGTTCATGGCATGATTATTGGTAATGGAAACAATTCTTAGATCTAAAAATAATTTTGGGAAAGATGCTTTTAAGTTGTGTCTTCTATCAATGTCTTAAATTGGAGTGGGGTGGTTTGTTCAGGTGACTGAAGAGAATGCTAAGCATCCTTCAGAGGCCGAAACTAACTTGAGTTCTCAGATTGAAGATCCCTGATGAAACAAACTAGCACTTCCGTGGAGTGCACACGTCAAGGCCCTACCTGTTCCTCAAAGGACGCAGAGAGGCATGGAATTGCAGGAAAGGGTCAACTTGGAGCCATATGAAGAAAAGGCACCCATATGTGAGTCTGTAGAAATCGGCAAGCAAACAATACCTCCAACACTGAAATGCCTGCATGGATAGAACTGCAGTAATAATAGGGAAAAGCCAGGCATGGTGGCACACACCTTTAATCCCAGCATTTGGGAGGTTGAGGCATGAGGATCACTGAGAGTTTGAGGCCAGCCTGGAGTATGCAGCAAGATCCTGCCACAAAACAAAACAAAACAAAAGAAAACAAAACAACAACTCCCCGACCCCAAGAAACTGTTGTAATAAATTGTGGGCTGCTTGTGGCATTGGATGTGAGTCTGAGCCACACGACACTCATCTCGTGGTACTTTTTTGGGCATAAAGATAGCAGTACACAGTTTCACAGGAATGTCAGACCATACAAGTGCCTGTGCCAAGAATCCAAAGCAACCCTAATAATCAATGGGGGAAATGACCCTTGTGCAATGACCTTGAACACGTTCGTCAAAACACTAAAAGCCCTCCTACTATGGTTTATAAATAATTAGGGAGCAGAAAGCAGTAATCGCACTAACATTTCCTCAAGTGCAGAAGCGCTGGGGTTGAATTATTTGACTTTGAACAGTCGGTGTGGTGCTTGTCTTCTCTCGGTGACTTTTCTGCACCAAGCACATTCCCACGCCGGCTTCTCTGGTCCTGACCGTGCTGCCCCTGGTGTGCTGCCCTCTGCGCCCTCACATGGTGTCGTGGGTTTCTCTGTGAGCCCCCAAAGTGGGAAGTTCCACACAGCGCCACTTCCTGTGGGACACCATCGTGCTCAGCACCCCTGCTCAGCCCCCTTAGGTTGACGGATCTTTCCCATCAGTGGGCTCTTCCGTACCGGGGCTGCCCAATTTCCTCTGCTAAGAAGCCAGTGCCTCGGCCACCGCTGTTCACCTCTGGGTCTTCATGTCTTCTCTCACCCATACCCACTCTGTCGGACTTGGCAGCAGTTACAGTGAGTAAAACTTGCGCTGACAAGCACAGAGCAGCCACTCGCCCCTTGGCTCCCTGTGAGTCTGCGGCAGGGCCCAGGCTGAAGTCCCTCGCTCTCCAGTAGACGACTGTCCCTCACCCAGGTGAAGTCCTGACAACAACCTACGCAGCCTGTCGGAACCTGTGCTGCTGCTCCTCGGTGCCTGAGTCACGGCCTCACTGACCAGGTCTCCTCTGCCTAGCCAAGGGTGGCAGGAGAAATACCAATAGTCACGGAGGTGTACTTCATGAAGAAAGCAGAAAGCTCTGATCCTCCTTCCAGGGTTTCTATGCTTTTATGAGATCATCTGATAGCATTCTACTGCATGTCCAGGACTCACTGAACATCAAAGCTGAAAGGAGCCCTCATAGCATGGTCGCCCCATCTGGGGCGCGTGTTCTGAGACCCCAGTGGACAGCTGCAAGTGAGGACAGTCCTGGAGTTGTGGATGGCACGCTCTTTCCTGTACCCATCTACCCAAGATCAAGTTTCATGTATAAACTAGGCACAGTACGAGGCTAATACAGTAACAAGAAAACAGAACAGTTAGAGCCACAGGCTACAGTAACGGTTACGGGAAGGTGGTCCTCATCTCGTGGGTATCTTACTGCACTGTGCTCACCCCTCTACCTGAGATGATTTAAGAGAATTCAGTGATCATTTCCTGGTTGACTGCACCAGGAAAGTGAATCCCAGGACAAAGGGACACTAGTGTCACTGCTGTGACGGAACAGAAACACCAATGGCCAAAGTGCCGCGCCGAAGGTAACCTCTTCAGTTTCTCAGCTCAGTGCTCTCCTTCCTGCTCGACTTACAGTGTTGTTTCTCTTGTCACTTCCTCCCATAAAACATTCATGATCTACTCAGATACACAGAACTACAGTTGGGTTTGACAGATTTCACCAAATTGAGCGGCACGCAACCAGAAGAGCATGTGTGTGTGCACCATGAAGCATACACGCCCGCCCCCAGTGAGCATTTTAAAAACACTGTCCAAATAGCTTGAGGAGCAAACCCATTCTTAGTAGAAATAAGGCACAGAGATGATCTGAGACCACAGAAACACTCTCCAAGGGAAGAGCTGTATAAAATGTGCAAAATATGGCTGGGCATGGTGGCGCATCCCAGCACTTGGAGGCTGAGGCAGGAGGATTGCCTCAAGTTAGAGGCCTGTCTTGGTTACTTTTCTCTCATTGCTGGGACTGTTGGGGACCATTACAAAGTGGCTCTGAGCAGGATTTAATATTAACCAATTGGCTTTCCAGCTTTGCTTGTGAGTTGTCTAAAGCTCAGGTACCTTGTCTAACAAGATAAGGCCACAGCTAAAGACGTTTGGCTCCAACCCCAATTACTACAAGAAGACTGTAGCTGCAGCCTCCACACTCGTATAATAAATACCAACCTAAAGATAAGGTAGTTCTCCTGACTGACATAATTTACTACTTGGAAAAATTCTCCCAAGGTCCTGCGAGATTCCTGCATTTTCTTAAGTATCCTCCTCGTTTGTTTGAAAACCAAATAAATATGGGCCACCCCGAGAAGTCCTTGGCTAAAACTCAGAGAATACTGAAGCTGTAAGAGAGTTAGTCCCTCCTGGAGCCCTAAAATCATTTCCATTGTCTCATGTATTTAAGCCTTCACTGTCCACTTGCTTGGGAGATTGGGGGCCTGATCAGCCTGCAAAAACTGAGGGTTATTTAACCCAGTTTTCGATAGGGACACCCAAAATTAAGGAAGAAAAGCTTTATTTAGGTCACAGTTTGTGGAGGTTTCAGTCCATACTTGGCTGGCTCTGA
>NW_004955474.1:536805-539002 GCF_000276665.1 Chinchilla lanigera | reverse complement strand
AAAAAAAACGTGGTGAGCCACAGGGTAAGCTTGCCTCAGACGTGGCCAAGGCTAGGCACTATGCAAGTCCCCACTCTGCCTGCTCTGAGCAGGTTTCCTCATGCCAGTGGTGGTGAACCTATGGCACACATCCACAGTGGGTTGTTTGTATCATTAAAAGCTCTAAAAGGTTCGCCCAAGGCTGTCAGCGCCATCTATGTACATTAGGTGTGATTCTGCACGAAACTTTTAGGAGTGACAATGTTCCTAAGAAATAGAATAGCAGGGCAAAAAGGAACAAGTCAGAAAAGACGAGATGCATTTTTTTTCTCAGTGGAGTTAAGAAATTGAAATAAATCACGGATATTCACTGGAGTGAGGGAACATGAAAGACAAAGAGACGAGGTCATTCTGTGAGAATCTCAGCAGTTGCACACGATATGCACAGGTGCACACATTTCCAATATGAAAATGTCCCCATGCACTTCACCATCCTCATACCTTCCTAGCCAGCTAGGGCTCCTAAATGTGGGTAAAAAACCGACACAGACACATGAAAACTGGTTTAGGAGCCAGGCATCTAAGAAACGCATCTGCCATGGGTTAGAGTTGCTTTTTACTACTACACACTGCTATCTTAAAGCCTCATTAGCTGTGCAAGTTTGACACCAGGTCCTCCTCCTCATCCTCTTTAAACACAAGGGAAAAGCATCAGCTTTAGTTACCCAGGCAGCTGTCTTGGTGAGCACAGGGCAGAAATGGCTAAGGATAGCTAAGCAGCCACTGCCATATAGCCAGAATAACATGCAGGTCTACTGAAGGCCGGCCGGATTCTTTCACTAAAAACTGCACTAAGGAAATTTAAGCCTAAAGCCAAGTACTATAATTTGAAGGGAGGAAGGAAGAGAAGAAAAGGAGGGAGGTAGGAGGGAGAGAAGGACAGAGGGAGGGAGGGAGGCATGGAAGAAGGAGGGAGGCAGGAAGAAGGATGACCAAATGCTTCCTTAAGAGGAAAGAAGGGGTGATCATTACTTTCCTCATCTCACCACCAAATAGAAAGCATCTCTCTCGACTATCAAAACAGGTGAGTTAGGATTTGTTTTTCCTTTCGTTCATCAAAACAGATTTTGTTTCTTACCTTCAAAGTCCACATCACCAACTAATTTTGTCTTTGCTGTCATGGGATCGCAGATGCAGTTGATGCCCACGTCAATCACAGCAGCACCTTCTTTAACCATATCAGGTGTGATCAACTTTGGAACGCCTAGAGACAGAACAGAGCTGTGAGACGCTCCCGGTAACACGTTGACCTTGTGCTTGAGAGCAATGATGGATACACATCTCACATTTTTGCTGTCGTGGATGTCAAAAGTCCATACAATGCATCATTTGTAAGGAAGAGAGAGGACCATTGTGCTCTGATTTCCAGGGAGGCGGGCGAGCAGAGGATTTGGGTAGCACATGAGGTCTGCCAGCCCCTGCCCTCTCACCCCAGGCCTGTTCACCTGATTCTCTGTGCATGCCTGCTTGGGCGGCCTTGGTCTGTGTTTCCTGCACTATCAGTAGAAAGGGGAGACCATGGGCAGGTGGCGGGCTCTGCTGATGTGGAGGAGGGAGAGGAACCTACAGATTGGAGGGAGACAGTAGGAAGCAAGGGGGAGAAGACGGGGGAAATGAGGACAATAATATTTCACATGGTTCTGGGTTGCACGTGGTTGTGGTTGGCAGCTAAGCACCGTCCACACAGAGACTGTTCATCAACTCCAAACGTGAAGCACTGTCTTTTTATTTTTTCTTGGTTTCTTTGGTTCATTTTGTCTGCATGAGGCTGTAACAGCTGTCAGGAGCAGTGAGTTTTCCTAGTTGTTGCTTCCTTCTGGCTGAAAAGGTGGCTCTATAGAGATCTTACGTTTTCCTGTTTCCTGTGACTATTTTCAAATTTTGTTTCAAGTACCTGCTATCAACGGCTCACGTTCAAGTCTTTTGAAGGAATGCTTGTTAAAACATCTCCAGCTCGTAGGCCCCCCAGAAGGAGGGCTTCCAGCACACAGGGAGCCACGGGCAGGGAGTGCCAGTCTTCTGGCTGGCTAGCTTCCTGCCTCATAGGCTCCCGGAGGGAGGGCACCCAGCACACGGGGAGCCTCGGGCGGGGAGCACCGGTCTTCAGACCGGTGGTTCACTCCTGGCCTCGTAGGCCCCCAGAAGGAGGGCTTCCGGT
>NW_004955474.1:510597-535620 GCF_000276665.1 Chinchilla lanigera | reverse complement strand
AGAGAATCTGGCAATTAAACTAGTTAGTGGATTTAAAAAAAAAAATAAAACATCTAAATAAAAAAATAAAAAAAATAAAACATCTCCAGATTTAGTGGGTTAGAACAGCACTGTATTCTTGGGCCCCATGGTCCTGTGGGCTACCTGGCTTGGTTGCAAAGCTCTGGCTTGGGACTTCAAAAGGAACACAGATCATCTGCAGACACGCTGGCCTGGGTGTGTGGCTCCTTTCTGTGGCCGCAGTGGTGGCCATGGCTCAGTCACATGGATCACAGGTGACGTGGGCTCTCCTGCAACTGTGATTCTTGAGGCCTGGCAGCTGGTCTTTGAGAGTGGGTTTACCAAGAGACAGAATGGGATTGGCCAGTTCCTTGTGGTTGGAGCTGGAAGCTAGAATATCCTGTCTGTCACTTTCTATTGGCTCAACTGGACCACGGTCCACTCAGACGCAAGAGGAGGAAACAGTCCACGTCTCAGAAAGAAGCAGATCAAAGGATCTATGGTCTCCACATGATGCCTCTAGGGAACTCATGTCGCACAGCTGCTTCACTCATCGTCATACACTGTATCCTTTGCCCTAAGCTGCCCTCAGCTGTTGTGTTATCAGACACTTTCTTCTAACATCCAGACCAGCCAATGAAGGGTTCTACATGGCTTAACTCTTGTCACCTGGTGACACATGATTTTTAGTGCTAAAAAGAGTTTAAAGGCTATAAACCAAAGTGATAGCCAGAGCCACCACTGACGGAGTTACCTGACAGTCCACTGTGAGCTAACCAGAGGCATCACTGTAAGAGATGCATTTTACCTTGCTTTCCAATCCAGTCATGTAAAATTTCATACAACCACTTTTAGTGTAAATGCTGAGGACTGCTCTAAAGACAGCCATAAAATCCTGTTTATTCTTGGCATCCCAGAGCTCCAAGAAATTTCTAAAAATGAAAATAGTCATGAAAATTTCAGCTGCTATGATAAGAGCAAAGATTCAAATCACTCTCTGATTATTGTGAAATCTCAGAGAATATCAGAATGGTAATGGACAGACACGACAGTTTTCCAAAGGGAAGGAAATGGGAGCTCTATTTTAATTCCCAGGAAACTTATAAAATGGGAACATTTAAATGTCATATCTATTTTTTCTGATAATGATATTATATGTTGTTCATAGTGGAAATTTTAGATAATATCCAAAAGTTTAAGGTGAAAAGTAAAATCACTATTTTCATACCACCTAAAGATAACAAATGCTAGTTTTTCTATTGTGCTTCTAGGATTTCAAAATATTTATATATTAGATGTAAAATATGATGCCTACATTTCATTCATATTACATCTCACTATATATTTTACTTTGTCATTGAAATTAAATTGTGATAATTTCCCCCTTTGTCATTTATTTGAACTGTAAAATTATTTACACTAATTCATCACACAGATTGACCTAGTTCCCCATCCCTCCACTGATCCATAATCTTTGTATTATAAATAGCCCAGCAACCATCACTTATGTTCAGAAAACTACAGATAACTTCTTAATTGCATCATCCAATTTGACACAAACTTTCACTGAATCCTTGTTAACAGTGTGAAAAAATATGGTCTGAATGGGAGCACCTGCGGGGAGAGTTGTCACTGCTTAAACAGCACATGCTGAAGCTGGTGTCTAGCACATCTATAATAAGATCTACTGATGTCTTTGGTGTAAAACATTTTTCAGAACTATTTCCAAAAATTTTATAAAGAATCTGGAGGCACAGGCTGCCACTGTAATTATATTTTTGTCTTCATCTTCCTCCAGATTTATTTTCCACCTTCTTCTGCTCTGCTCTGTGCTGTGGTGGGGCTGGTCCTCATGGAGGCCTTGCCTCTTATGGAACCCTGTCAAGCCTGTGGCACAAGCTTTGGCCTACCTGGTGGAGGACACAGTCCTGTAGAGCAGAGACTGTCCTGACTGATTACCGCCAGCCAGCCACTAGTTCAGAGGACATGCTTGCACAGCCCTGGTAAGATCAGCAGAAATGAAACCAGTCACCACAATTGACTAGCTGAACTGTGGACTCAAGTAAAATTATTTTTTGTTTCAAATTTTTAATTAGTGCATATTGGTTATACAGATTCCTGGGTCTCATTTTGAAAGATGTGTACATGCACATAACACACTTGGATCATCTGACACTTCATCATCCCCTGCCCCTTGGCCTCCTCTATATTATACATTTGAGGGAGTGTCTCGGTTACTTTTCTCCTGTAGCTGAGGCAAAATACCCGACACTCAAAATTGAAGGAGGAAAGGTTTATTTAGCTCACAGTTTGTGGAGGTTTCCATCCATACTCAGCTGGCTCCAAGGCAGGGTGGCACATGGCACAGGGGCAATCACTCATGGCAGCAGAAGACAACAAAAGCAGCAAGAGCAAAAAGGCAGAAAGCAAGCCTCTTTTCCTCCCTTATACTGTATGCTGGCTATCTGTCCATGCCATCTCCATGCCCTCCTCTTCCACAAGCTCGGGATGTTTACACAGTAAGGACCTTGGCCTCTGCTGAGTCGCTTAGTTAAACGTCTAAACTTCTCAAGTGGATGCAATGTATCAACCATTACAGGGGGTGTAACCATTACACACACAATATATTTTGACCATAGCAATCCCCCTATACCTCCCCTTCCACTCTTCTCCCCCTGACTTTCTTCTTCTTGTCTAATAGTCTCCCTTCTCCTTCCTTGTTGCATCTTTAGGTTTCACGTGTGAGGAAGAACACCTGACATTTGTCTTTCTGAATCGGGCTTCTTTGGCTCAACACGATGATTGAGGATTTCCAGATCCATCCATTTTCCTGCAAATGACAAACCTTCATGCCTCACGACAGCTGAGTATTACTCCATCGTGTACATATACGTTTCCTTTATCCACTCATCTTTTGATGGGGACCGAGGCTGGCTCCATATCTTGCTGTGAAGTGTGCTGCAATAAACATGGATGGGCAGGATCTCTACAGTAGGTTGACTTTTACCCCTTTTAATTCCTCTGGGCATATACCAAGGAGTGGTATAGCTGAGTTAAATGGTAGCTCTAGTTTCTGTTGTTTGAGGAACCCCCCTAGTGTTGTTATGCACAGTGGCTGTACTGATTTACATTCCCACCAGCAGTGTAGAAGGGTTCCTGCCCCCATATCCTTGCCAGCATTTATTGTTTTCTTTAATCCTGATGCCAGCCATTCTGACGGGATGAGACAGAAGCGCAATGCAGTTTTGATGAGCATTTCTCTAATGGCTAAAGATGTTGAGCATTTTTTCACATACGTTCCAACCATTTGTATTTCTTCTTTTGGGAAGTGTCTGTTCAATTCCTTTGCCCATTTGGGCTATTCTTTCTTTTGATGTTAAGCTTTTGAGTTATTTATATATCCTAGATAGTAATCTTCTGTTAGAAGAGTAGCTGGCAAAGATTTTTCTCCCATGCTGTGGGCTGTCTTTTTACTCTACTAATTGTTTCTCTTGCTGTGCAAAATCTTCTTCATTTGGCATAGTCCCATCTGCTGATTCTTGCTGTTATTTCCTGTACTATTGAGGTTCTGTTCAGGAACTCTTTGTGCCTATGGCTTCAAGTGTTTCCCCCATGGTTTCTTGTAGCAGTCTTCAACTTATTTTGAATTAATTATTGTACCAGGTGAGAGACAGGGATCTAGTTTCAATTTTCCACAACTGGATAGCCAGTTTTCCCAGCAGCATTTGTTAAAGAGGTTGTTTCTTCTCTCAGATATGTTTCTGGCTCCTTTGTCAGAATGAGATGGTCGGAGTTGTGTGGGTTCATTTCTGTCTCCTTTGTTCTGTCCCATGGTCTACTTTTGTGGCAGTACAGTGCTGTTTTTGTTATTATGGCTTTGTAGTATAGCTTGAAATTGGATATTGCGATCCCTCCAGCCTTGTTCATTTTTGCTGAGGATTGCTTTGGCTATCAGGGATTGTTTGTGCTTCTGTATAAAATTCAGGATTTTTTCTGGTTCTGTGAAGAATGTCATTGGTATTTTGATAAGACTGCTTTGTGCCTGTAGATCACTTTCAATAATACTGCCATATTATTGAATTAATCATATTAATTCTGCCAATCTTGGAATATGGGAGGTCTTTCTATTTTCTAGTGTCTTCTTCCATTTCTCTCTTCTGTGTTCTTAAATATTCATTGTAGAGGTCTTTCATCTCCTTAGATTATACTTAGGTACTTTGTTTTTTAATCTATAGTGAATGGAATTATTTTCTTGATTCTTTTTCAGCTAGTCCATTATTGATGTACAGAAAAGCTATTGACTTTCAAATGTTGATTTTATACTCTGCAACTTTGATGAATTTATTAGCTCTAAAAGTCTGTTGATGGAATCTTTAGGGTATTCTAAGTATAGGATTACAATGTCTGCAAATAAAGATAATGTGACTTTTTCCTTTTCCATGTATCCCTTTTATTTCTTTCTCTTGCCTAACTGCCCTAGCTAAACTTTCAAGAACTATACTGGAACGGGATTAGTGAAAGTACAAAATTATTTTTAAAAACTGGCTGTGTAAATGACTGAGTATTGGAGTTTTGTTACTTTTTTAAATACTTTAATAACTAAATGGCCCATATTTGCATATGACATAAAATTGGACAGAATAATCCCTTCACCACTTTTTCAGCACTGAAACCCCCATGATCTAAAGTGGACTTGCCAAAGTCCACCTATGAATGCATTAGGCTTTGGGGGTACATCTAGATAGAAACCATAAAAAGTCAGCATTTGCCAACTGTGGAGATCCCCAAAGATCTAACCCAGATCTTCTGTTGGCCAAGACGCAAGACCCCAAGGTAGAAATCACGAGTGTCTTTGAAGTTCCCTAAGCCTCCTGCAGTTAGAGAGGCCACTGCCTCTCTGACTGTGAGGACAGGTCTTGCAATGACTGCTCTGACTTTAACTGAAGCACCTCAAATGCTGAGTTCATTTTGTTTTCTATAAATTAAGAACCCTTCTTAGGAATCCTTTGATTTTCTGATTGGGTTTGAAAAAATTTTATCTTTGCTAGAAATCAGTTTCATTGCTAACAGTACTATTTGTCCTTGTTTCTGTCATTTTTTGTATTTCATAAAAAGAAAGTTTAGAGGAAAGGGACAGGTATAAGAAATCCATCCCTCAAAGTGACCTTAGCACTGAGAAGTACAGAAGTTTCTCCTAAATTTTAGAAAATTCTTTGAAAAAGCTTTTCCTTCAATCACTTAGCAAGATATTTAGAATTCTCTCTCAGTCTGTCTCATCTGTGAAATCTCGCTAGATCTTGCCATCTATGGGCAACTGCAAACTAGTCAAGCTCTACAGCTGAAGACGCCACAGCCACTGGGCTGTGCAGCATGGAGCAGGAGGTAGCACTCTGAGATGCACCCTGCTGGGCTCTTTACTGGATTCACCTGAGTTTAAACCAGAGACCCCTGCCCCTCTGATACGGACCCCTGCTGCTTACTGTGTCTATCACAAAGCCCCACATTATCCTAGTTATTATCTTTATAAATGACATCACTTCACGAATGATAATTTAAAATTATAATGACCATTTTAAGAACTTCAATAAGGAAAAAAGTGTTCAAAAGGCAACTTAAGACTATAAAGGAATAAAATTTCAAACATCCAATAGTCTGTGTCTTTTCCCCTTAACACAAGGCAGAAAGAGAGAGAGTGAGGGGAGGGGAAGGGGCGGAAGAGGACGAGAGGGAAACAGAGATGGAGACAGACACAGAGACAGAGACAGACTGGCTGGACAGAAGTCCCTCAAAAGCAATGACCTCACATAATTACCCGCCACCCCAAACAGAGACAACCCCTTACTACTGATGTTAAGTCTTAGTCTTATGCTGAGATAAAATTCACTGCTAAAAGTTTTACAAAGCCTAGCCCCAATAAACTTTGCAGTGCGATTAAGAATGGCTTTTGGCCCGTTATAATCCAGAACTCTTGTATTAAGTAGCTTTCTGTCAATTCAATAAAATATCCTAGACAGGCGACTTTCAAAGGAAAGGAGGTTTGAAGGTTCAAAGTTCAGGATCAGGCAGTCTCACTGGTCTGGCCTTTCATGAAGACCTGACAGCAGATAGCAGCCAGGTTAGGTAAAAACGTGCGAGGGAAGAAAGGTCACATCATCTCAGTGAAAACCCCAATGGGTGGGCATACATTCATTCAGGACCATTGAGCTACAAACACAGTATTCATTCCCTGCTTCCCTGCAGTGGGAAACTCAAACTCTATTTTATCTTTGTGCCTCATGAAACTATATATTTTACAATATTAGATGTGTATTTTGTTTACTTTAGTGTCTCTTTAGAGCAAGATAGTCAACACTTAACCATCTACTGGGAGAATCAACAGTTTGCCTCTGTCTTTTATGGCCTAGGTGTTCACTGAAGCACCCTCATACCTTTCCCAAGTCTTTCACCAGGACCTGTATTTGAAATTTGAAATTTCCCTTTCATTGTACTCTTTTTGTGTTGATGAAGATTTAGGGTAAGACATACATTTTAGATGATGGGAATCAGACTCTGAATTCAAAGTTCCTAACAGTTTAAAATGCTTTTATGTTATGTTGGCCCATCAGCAGATAAATTCCTGAAGTACAACGGTAACAAGAAACATGGCGAATATAATAAGCTGCCTATCAGATTTTATAGAAGCATTTGCTGTTACGAGTCCACTTTGATATTTAGCAGTTCTCAAACTTTATTATCATTTGTCTAAGTTTCCAATAAGATATTTTAACTCTAAATTCTGCATCATCACTAATATTTGAAATTGAATTGTTATGTACTTGTCATTAAAAAATTCCAGCTTCTACAAATATAGTTATACAGGAAAGTGCAAACAGCATAAGCTTGTTGTACTTTTTATCCAAGCTACTTAATCCATCTATACATTTATTTGTGGCAGAAGAAAAGGTCTGTTGTTAATGCAGATTTCTAAAATACTGGCAATTGAGATAAATATGCTACAGTAAAATGATCTCATCGAGAAGTTTATTTATTTATTTATTTTTCTCATCGGGAAATTTAGAGAGATCGCTAACTTATCTAAGAGTCTGATTAGTAAATAGTCTGAACACTGGGTGATCCACACAGAATCCCATTGCTTCAGGGTAATTCCTTGCTTATTAGGTGATGCAAATTTGCTTTTTAGTGATTCCTTATAATGAACAATATAGAATAATGTACCACTATTGTCTTAGTCACATATACTGACCAAAGTAATGTTTGAAAATGATAGCCGTACCTAAAGCACAAAGGGCATCACCTACCTTGGAATGATGTTTTCCTTTATCAGAAGGTGCAACCATTACTTCTGGAGCAATTATAAGGCTGTCTCCTTACTCTCACCAATTAGTGCCCCAAATAGGTATTTTCTTATGCCAATTTGACAACCTCAGAATTGAGTTCACATGAACTTAAAAAAAAAAAAAATAGTCCTTTCCCTGCAGCTCCTCCTATCACAGTCATCTTTAAGTCTTTATGAAATGGCGCAGCCACAGTACCCTGATAAAAGGAAGCACAGTGTTTACACATCACTTTAATTAGAAGAGTTCAAAGGGCTGTGAAACATTACCTAATTAAACCTCACAACAATTCAGTGAAGCAACAGAAGGTTTATCCATTATCCTCATTCACAGAGAGCCTCTGAGGTGCTGAGAGGCTAAATTATTTCTCAGTTTCACAATGGTGAGTCAGAGGTGAGGCTGGGAACGACACCAGAGCTCCGGTCCAGATATGCAAGTGACACTACAGAAATGCTCATTCAGGGGGATCCCTCCTTCAGCTGGAAGTTACCTACTACCTCAGTAAGAGTAATTGCCATGGAATTTGTCTGGATGCACAGGTTTTTCTTTAGAGTAGAAAAGCTTTCCTCAGCATAGGTT
Source organism: Chinchilla lanigera (assembly GCF_000276665.1). Classification (NCBI taxonomy): domain Eukaryota; kingdom Metazoa; phylum Chordata; class Mammalia; order Rodentia; family Chinchillidae; genus Chinchilla; species Chinchilla lanigera. The sequence continues at coordinate 527,707 of NW_004955474.1, read as the reverse complement.
GTGCTGCAGAGAGCCATGTGGTGGCTGAATGCACCCCAGCTAAGCTGAGCCAAAGTAATGTTCAGGGTGCCTTCTCCCAAGAGCCTCCTGTTATTGCTAGGGATCCTCAAGAAGTGCTTACAAACCTGTGAGCCAGTGGCTGGAACCACCCAGTATATCCTGTTCTTTTCTTTCTCCCTCACTTCCTCAGTTCCTATCTGATAGTTTTTTGTATTTCTCTTTTTATTGGTACATGTTTGCAGTACATAATGATTACATTTCCCGTGTGGGGATGGCACCTGTGCATAACACATCTTAATTCTTTTTACATCCCTTTGCCCTCTGCTCGTTGCCCCCTTCCTCCATCTCTCGGTCCTCTTTCCAACAGAAAAGATCTTCCTGTTCCCTATTATCTATCTTTTATTTTATTCTTTCGTTATATTTTGGGTTTCTCGTGAGACAAACCATGCCGTGCTTAGGCTTGTATGTGTGATTTACTTAACATTACAGTTTCAAGGAACATCCGTTTTCTACACACCTGTCCAGAGAATATCTACACCAAGACAGTATCCGGATGCTCCCACAGCTTCTATGACTTGAAAACCAGAACGATGACCAGTTTCCTACCTTGCTGACAGACAGCAGAGCCCTGTCTTGAATCAGACTTGAGGAGCTGGGAATACAGCGTCTCTTTGTACTTAGAAGTCATAGAGGACTTGGGTATTTCCATCATCTTCTGTTTTGAACCATTTTTCTGCAAACCCAGTGGACCTACGGCATTCAAAGGCATGATTCTCTTTTCTTCCTCCAATCAACATAATTTTAAACTCTCTAAAACAAGACCCTGGTGTATTTGGGTAGGAGCGAGGCCCAGAGGTTAGAGGGTAAAACAGGTAAGGGTCCGTATCATCAGGTGCCCTGTTATACACAGAATGCTACAGTTGAGCAGAATGGATTTCAAATAGTGAACTCCAAAGGAAACCACTTACCAAGCTCAGAAAACAAAATGTCATAAGGAGCGTTGTGCTAGTTGCAAGAGAAGGTGAAGCAAATGAGCTGAACATAACATCAGATCCTCTCAATGGGATTTCAAAGCTCTCACAAAAGTATTTTCATCCATGATGTTTGTTCTTGGTGTTTCTAGGGGGAAGATAAAGGCTAGGGGATCCTATGCTGTGAGTTTTCTAATCTTATTCTGGATTCAATTATGTTTGGGATTCACACATCCATATCCATGAGGGATACTGGTCTTAGTTTTACTTTTCTTTCTTTTTAATGGAAAATCTGAGACAAAAAAGCTATACATTTAAAATTTTTTTTTGAGACAAGGTCTCACTGTGTAGTGCACGCTGGCCTTGAACTCTGTTCTGTAGCCCAGGCTGGCCTCGAACTCATGGCGATCCTCTTGCCTCAGCCTCCGGAGTGCTAGGATTACGCCACCACGCCCAGCTGTTATATTTTTAACTGATAAAATAATTATACATATTTGTGGGGAAAAATGTGATACTTCAACACATGAATGAAGCGTCCAATAATCAAATCAGTAATTACCAATAGCCACTACCTCAAACATTTACCGTTACTTTGTGTTGGAAAACATTTTTCAAAAATCCTCTCTTCTAGCTATTTTAAAATATACAATAAGTCCTTAATTATGGTGACTCCACATTGCTACAGCACAGTTGAACTTGATCCTGGGATCTGATCTAATAAGGTTGTTTACACCTGTTAACCAATCCTTTTATCATCAGTGCTTGTTTTACTAACCATACTGTTTCCATTCCTTGTGTGGAGTTTGTACATGTACATAACACATTTTAATTCCTCTTTTCACCTACTCCCCCCTTTTAGAAAGATCAGTCTCCCTATTTTCTGTATCTATCTTTTATTTTATTCTTTATTTTTATACAACATAAGAGCAGTTATCTGATATTTAACCTTGTATGTCTGCTTTCTTTCACTTAACCTTATGGTCTATTTCACTTAACAAATGAGTTGAGTTTATCCTTCTTTATGGCAGGGTACTACTCTACTGTGTGTAGAAATGACACTTTTTTTATCCACTCATCTGTTGATGGATGGACATACAGGCCACTTTCAAGATTTAGCTACTATAAGGTATGCTACCATAAATGTAGATATGTTTGTATCACTATAATATGGTGTCTTTAACTCTTTTATGAAGATATCTAGAAGGGGAATAGCTAGGTCAAATAAAATTTCTAGTTTCAGTGTTTTGAAGAATCTCCATACTGATTTCCACAGTGGTTGTAGTAGTTTACAATCCCACCACTATGTAGAAGGATTTCTTTTCCCCACAGCCTCATCAACATTTGAGCTTTTTTTTTTATCATGGCCACTCTTGCTTGGTAGAATCTCAGTGTCACTTTAATTTGCATTTCTCTAAAGGCCAGCACTATTGAACATTTCTTCATACATTTATTGTCCATTTGTACTACTTCTGTGAAGTGTCTATTCATTTTAGTTGCCCAGTTTTCCAGGGGGTCTTTTATTTGGGGTGGTCTAATTTTTTGAGTTCTTTAAGGAGTACTCCCAAAGTCATTTCTGGAAGCTACCATTATCCTCATTCCAAAACTGACAAGGACCCAGCCAAAAAAGGGGAACCATAGGCCAGTCTCTTAAGTCAGAGAATGGGGCCTTCTCTCTGCAGTTAATAAATTCCTCATTAACCCAGACAGAGTTGGCCTGCACGGTGGCCACACAGCTTTTAATTCGGCCACTGTACAACTCAGTGCACTCCACAAAGGCCGAATGAGGTCACCACACAGTTGCTTAGAGATGACGTAACCCAGTGATGTCAGAGAGTGCAGGAGCAGAACGTGAGGCAGCAAAAGCGGTCGATACCGAAATGCATCCTGGGTGTGGTCCTTCTCCTTTTCCACTCTCTTCTTTATTGCTCTTGGATTTCCCACTGCAAAGAAACCAGTCCATGTGCACAGGGTCAGCCGCTGGTCATCTCTGAGCACTGCAGCTCTTCCCGGATTCCTTGGGTTAGCCTTCCTAGCACACAGTTATTGCTCAAGGAAATATTACCAGCTTCGTCTCATCCACTTATTTATACATAATTTCCCAACTTAAATATGTGGTATTTAAGTAACCTGAACAAGTTCTGCAAGTGACTGTTTTATATCACCACAGAGACATGAAAATGTAACTAATTATCATTTAGTGTTCTGTATAACTCAATTTCTACACTTCCTCCCTTACTTTTCTTCTGAGGTTTCCTTTCAGTGAGCAACTCGCCTTGCTTTTCCTGCATTCCTGTTTAGGAGGAATCCAGAAGTGCTGCATTAGACTGAATGGAAAAGCAGGTGACATTTCTAGGCTGGGAACGGTGAACTGAGATGCCTACTGTATCCTGCCTTACAGAGGCCCTATGCATCTCTGACAGCAGGGACTTTCCTTATTGCTGTTCAGGGGCTGCCCAAGTTACAGCTCCCCACCCTCCCCCAGTTCACCCCATTTCCTGCCCCTGCTTTGCCCCTCATCACCTTACGATGGAACAGGGGCAACACGTGGCTGCCACAGTACAAGGGCGGCTTCTGCAAATGAAGAGCGTGCTATTTCTTACCGCACTAGAAAAAGAAGATAAATGAAAGCACACAAGCACTTTTCCATGCAGATTTGTACATATGTCTGAGGGTATCCAGCTTGTCCAGCGGTGATTAGTGAGTTGGACCATAAGCCATGGCCTGTACTCCCACAAAAGCCTTCTAAATATGGGCTCAAAACAGTATCATAAAGTGAAATTATATTTGATAAGGAAAAATAATCCTTTTCTATAAATGGTCCTTTTTGAAAATTAGGTTTTATATAGTCAATTCCTATGTTTTCAAAGTGCATTCATATATACCGGATACTAATTCTTTAATTACATGCAAATATTTCCTCCCAATGTTTGTGTGCAGATTTTTTCCCCTGATTTTTACTTGTATATCTATGTATTGTTTTTTTCTTCTAAGAAAGCTTGCTATAAATTCATGAAGATAATTTTTCAATGATTTTATTTTTAGTTTTTGTATGATTTTCCCACCAGGAATTAATTTCTCTGTGTAGTGTGAGGTAGAAACCCAATGACAGAAAAACCTTGGTTTCTGAGGATAATTTGTTCTGCTCATAATTCAGAGCAACTGTATATCAAAGCACTTAGAGGGAGGGAGGCAAGAAGAGAGGACAGGAAGAACCACTGGCTCCATGGTGATCAGGTGACATTCAGCATCACGTATTGTTGCATTGCAAGGTGTTGCTCATTTATCAGTTAAAATTTCTTAGAAATGTGTGCTCACCTTCCAGGACACTCACAGACCAACATACTCACAATCCAAGGTTTGACTGTACAGTTTTTCTTCCAAGTTCAATGTCTTAACATGTTTGAGTTGTTTGTTTCTCCAGTGTTTAATGGGTCCACTTTGTACACAGATTCACACATATGTATGCTCTATGTTTCCAGGGTTTCCTGTTCCCTTCCATTGATCTGTCTATTCTTGCAACCAAACATACTTTTTAATTACTAGGGCTTGATAGCATGGTATATGATAAACCACTTCTACACTGTGATAACTGACACTAGCTTCATACCTATATTGCTTTAGTCAGTGTTCTAATTGCCTTGCATGTAGTATTTCTATTAAAGTTAGATCAACATATGATGTAGATTTTACATCCCCACTTTAGAAATGACAAAACTGAAGAACAGAGTGTAAGTAACCTAAGTTGAATAACAAAGTCACACAGCTAGCAAGAAAGCTGAGAAGCCGAAGTAAAAAAAAAAAAAAATTAAAAAAATAAAAAACCCTACTTTTAAAATTTTTCCTCAGTTGCACTTTACTGAAATAAGGTGATTATATAATTTTATGGCCCCAGATGGTACCATTTTGAGAATAAACTGGCCAATAATAATAATTGCAAGTGCCCAGGCATAATCCTGAAATAGTTCACACAAATCCATGGTATGTGGCCTTATTATTTATGTTATCTTTTTCTTGGAATGAAGTTTATCAGTGCTTTAAAAATCATGAGACTTTTGATGTATTAAATTTATAGGTTAATTTGGGAATAATTATATATATTTTTTTGTTTGTTTTTTTTCCGGTACTGGGAATCGAACTCCCAACCTTGTGCCTGCCAGGCAGGCGCTGTGCCGCTAAGCTAAATCCCCAGCCCTGGAATAATTATATCCTTATGTGAATATATTCTTCCATGCTAAAACACAGATTAGATCTCCATTTATTAAGACTTGTCCCTTGATTACATAATTTTCCACGTATTTATTATTTCTATGTATATTGTTCCTATGAATTTCACAGTTCTGTTACTGCTGTGAAAAAGGTAGGTCTTTACTACATTATGAAAGATAACTGTGGAAACTACTACATCTATGTTGGTACATTCAGCAACTCTGCTGAATCTTCTCATTGGATCTGATATTTTATCAGTTGATTACCTTGAGCTTTATACGTAAACTATCTTCAAGCAAATACCATCATATCTTTGCCTTCAAGTTTGCCTTCTAAATCAACACTGTGAATCAAAAAGACCCTTTTCTCTTTGTACATTTTATTTGTCACTTTCCTGTTGCTAGGACAAAATACCCAGCACCTGCAACTTAAAAAATGAGAGTTCTCTTCTGGGGCTCATGGTTTTCAGAAGATTCAGTCCATGGCTGGTGCTCTATGGTAGAAATAGCATGGCAAAAAGCATGACAGACTCATCAATGAATGAACCCACTGATAAGTAGAGCACCCTATGATCTTATCACCTTCCAAAAGCCCCATCTCTGAACACAGGAAACTTTTGTAGAACATTTTAGACTTAAACTGTAACAGGTTTATCTCAAGTGATAGTGACAGAAAGCTATGATGGGGCAATACTCCTCAAATTACTCACGGATTCAATGCAAGTCCTATGACAACTGCAGGAGTTTTTTGTAGAAATTTATGGTTTACACTTCTCTTCTACCTCCTCCCCCTTCTTCCTCCTTTTCTTTATTTTGGGGGGGGTGGTAGTGGTGGGTGGGGATTGAATCCAGGACCACATGAACACTAAGCTGGTATTTCGAGTTACATCCCCAGTCCCTACATCTATTCTTCAAATAATAGTAAAATTGATAACTATAGGGCTAGTGAGTATGTGATGGCTTTTAATAAGTCTTTAATTCCCCTACAGTATTTTGCTATTCTTTATTATTGAAGCTTTTCTTTTTTTTTTGTTAAAATTATTATGGAGTATTTTGTTCTCTTTACAATTGTTTCCCTAACTTCAGCTTTTAATTGTTCATTGATAACATATAGTAATACAAATGATTTTTATGAATCATGTTTTATCTTGAAATAATGCTAAACTCATTTTCCTGGTTCTAGTTGTTTTTAGTGGATTCTTTAAGATTTTCTATAGTTACAGTCATAAGACATGCAAATAGACATGGTTGTACTTCTTCCTTCTCAGCTTGGATGTCATTTACTACATTTTATTTTATGTAAAAATGTTAGTCCAATATTGAATGTAAATAGTAGTCATAGAAATGAATGTGCTTCTGTTGTTCTTGATTTTAGAAGAAATGCCTGTCTTTCACCAATAAATGTAATTATAGTAGTGGGCATTTCAATAATGCCTATTATATCAAGAAAGATCCCTTCTAAGCCTAGTTTGTTGTGAGTTTTTAACTTAGAGGAATATTTCATTTTTTGGGGGGTGGGGGTTGAGACAGGATCTCACTATGTATTTTAGACTGGCCTTGAATTCCCTATGTAGGCCAGGTTAGCCTCAAACTCATTGCAATCCTCCTGCCTTAGTCTCCCTAGTGCTGGGATTACAAATGTGCACCACCATGCCCATTGGAATATTGGATTTTGTGCATAGGTTTTATACACACACACACACACACACACACACACACACACACACATATATATATATGAAATTATCACATAGCTTTTTTCCTTTATTCTTTTATCATAGTCTACCCTATTATATGAACTTGTTTTGTAGATTAAAGCAACACCACACCCCAGGATGCAACTCAGATCATCATGGTGTAGTATATACTTTTCACCTGTTGCTGGAGTCAATGTGCTTATGTTTTGTAGATGATATGGAGATCCACGCTTTATATGCTCTGTTGATCTGCACTGTTGTGGCTGCTGTTGATGTTTATGTGATGCCTTTGTCTGGCTTTGGTTTTAGTGTAATCCTGGTCTCATAGAATGACTAAGGAAGTTTTATTTTTATTTTTGGAAGTTTGAATAGTAATATTAGTGTGTTCTTTAAAATATGGTAGATTTGGATTTCTCTAATAGCCAGAGATGTTGAGATTCCATCCTACCCGAGAAAGAATGGCCATCATCAAGAAATCAAATAATAACAAATGCTGGTGGGGGTACAGGGACAAGGGAACTCTTCTACATTGTTGGTGGGAATGTAAACTAGGGCAACCACCATCGAAATCGCTATGCAGACTCCTCAGAAAACTAAAAATAGAAATTCCATTTGACTCAGCTGCTTCCCTTCTATGTATCATCCCAAAAGAGTTAAAGAGGGGCTGGGGATTTAGCTCAGTGGCAAAGCGCCTGCCTGGCAAGCGCAAGGTCATGAGTTTGATTCCTGGTACCAGAAGAAAAGACAAAAAAAAAAAAAAAAAAGAGTTAAAGACATCGTGTTACAGTGACACAAGCATACCCATGTTTACAGCAGCATAATTCATGATAACTGAATCTTGGAAACAGCCTAGATGTTCATTAACAGATAAAGAAAATTATATTTACATGCAATGGAGTACTATTCTGCTACAAAGGGGGATAAATCTGAATCATCTGTAGGGAAATGAGATCATAATGTAAAGTGAAATGAATCAGACACACAAGCTTAAATATCCTGTGGTTCCTCATGCATGAAAACTGAAAACATAAGTAAAGAGCAAAATAAAAGATAGATAACAGGAAATAGAGAGACAGACCTTTCTCAAAGGGGAAGGGGAACCAAGAGTTGGAGGAAGGGGAAAGGAAGGGAGGGGAAAGGGATGCAAACAGTATTAAGATATGTTATGTCCATGTATCAACTGCCAACCAGGAATGTGATCATCATGTATTGCAAACATGTACTAATAAAAATAAAATTTAAAAATATGGGGGAATTCATCAGTGAAGCCATTTCGGCCTGGGTTTTTTTTTTTTTTTTAATGACAGCTTTTAAATGACTGACTTCATGTCTCTGTTACAAGTCAATTCAGGTTTTCTATTTCTTCTTGGTTAATTTCGATAATTTGTGTCTGCCTACAATGTGGTCCATTTTAGCACTTCCTTATAATCATTTTAATTTCTGTAAATTTATCAGTTATATCCCCTCTTTCACTGCTGCTTTTAGTAATTTAATGTTTATCTCTTTTTTTCTTGGTCAATACAAGTAAAATTTTGTAAACTTAGTTGATCTTTCCAATAAGACCCTAATTTTCAGTTTCATTTATAATTTCTTTTGTTTCTATTTTGTTTTTCACAAATCTCTATTATAATTTTCATTATTTCCTTCATTCTCCTTGCTTTCACTTTAGCTTGTTCTTCAGTTTCTAGTTGTTTTCTAGAACAACAACATTTATTAATTTAAAAACTGTTCCTCTAATGCCTGAGTTTGTAAGAGACGGGGTGGGGTATGTTTTAACACATGCTCAATTCCTAATTACGGGCCAGGAAACCATGCAAACCATTTCTTTACATCAGATGTTCCATGCTGTCTACTACCTAGTATACTCCGCATTTATGACATGTATATCATTTATCCATACATAGAGTAGAAACACACCCAATGAGGTGACAGATTTCAGTCCATGGAAGCTGCTGAAGAAAGTGCCAGGTTGGATGGCACACTCCCTCTCTCAGTGAATCCAACACACTGGTGTTCTCACTAGCACCTGATCAGACCCATTTCTCTGCTTCGTTTCAGATGTTACAGCTGGCTCGGCTTTAGGGATCATGTTAAATGAAGACTAAGTCATATCTCTCATCTCTATGCTTCCACACAATGAAGCACAACACTTGTAATGGAAGTAACTTTCGGTAACTGTCACTGTGTGAAGGATGAGTGTATCTGCATTTTCCCGCCTATGTTAACTCACCAGTATAACCTAATTGTCAGGTAACATAGTTTGTATTATTTAAAATGTTCTTTCCTGCTTTCTTCATGTTGCTTTAAAATATTATCTAGCGCAAATTTTAAGTGCAATGACTATGCAATTTCTCTTACTATATGTTTCAAATATATTAAACATTCCTATAGCATTTCAAAGAAACTACTTACGCATTTACCATGGGCTGGAAAGTGCCCGGAGTGTCAGTAGTGTGGGCTCAGTTATACTAAGCAATGTGCTTTCCTACCTAGCACTGACCCAACCATCAATAACCAACCCCAAACCAATAACCAACCCCATACTCTCTACTCATGAGACTTCACTAAAAATGTCAGAAACAGCAGCGTTTCCATCACACTGAAGTCACACGAAACCATGGCCGGGTTTGGCCAGTGGCTGGAGGGATGGCCCTGATGGAGTCTCTGTGCCGGGCTTGGCCCACATGGTATCTGTCCCTGAAGGAGAAGTGAGTGTGGGAAGGTCGCAGTGTATGTCACTTGTGTCGGCAGCTATTCCACATTTAACCAAACAAAACCAACCAAAAACTCACCGCAAATTTTAAACAACAAAAGAACTGGAACAACTCAAAAATTCCCGGTTCTCATGTGAGGCACACCACTGCTAGCTGTATAATGCAAAGTAAGTCCTATGAGTCCCTGAAAATCATATGTAAGACTAATGAATGTCTAACCCATGAAAACACTTCAAATATAAATATTGTATAACCTATTTACTAACTTTTCCCAACATATAATATGCATCTGCCCACTTATCCATTTTAAAAGCACTTATGATGCAAAACCTTATTTTATTATGCAAAATTCTGTCTTGATCCTGGAAATTCAGAAATTAAAAATCTATGGTCTGTTTAGGCCAGGGATATAGCTCAGTGGCACAGGAAGTATAAGGTCATGAGTTCAATTCCCGGTACCAAAAAAAAAGAAAAAAGAAAAAGAAATGGATGCAGTCATAGTACTAGGGCCAAGCCTATAGCTCAGTGGCACAGTGCCTGCTTGATCTATTTAGGAACTTACTGTCCCAAAAGAGATCTGTTAGTTCTAACAGAGTATAGGACTGTGATGCCGAAATGCCCAGGGAACAGGGAAACCAGCCAGGAAAGGATTTATGGAAGAACACAGAGCTGAGCTTATGGCAAGGAGGGGACATTTGCCAGAGGTCTGCACTGGTTCTTGAAAGAGGTCTTGGAGGACATCAGGTGAATAAGGTGAGCAAAGCTTTTCCAAACAGAAGAGTCACACACAGCACAAAACCCATGGACTTCCAATCAACCCGAAAGCCCGGAAGAACAGAAAACCTGGGGATAGTGGGTGTCCAGGGTGCCTGCCGAAGGCAGAGCTGGAGATAGTGCTGGCATCTCAACATAACCCCGAATGCTATGAAGCATTATTTCATTTCCATGCATGCATCTGAGAGGAGAGAAGGGCTGGCTCACATTTAAGTAACCACACTGTAGTGCAGACATATTCTCTATTCATGCGACTTCACTAAAAATGTCAGAAACAGCAGCGTTTCCATCAAACTGAAGTCACATGAAACCATGGCCGGGTTTGGCCAGTGACTGGAGGGATGGCCCTGATGGAGTCTCTGTGCCGGGCTTGGCCCACATGGTATCTGTCCCTGAAGGAGAAGTGAGTGTGGGAAGGTCGCAGGGTACGTCGCTTGTGTCGGCAGCTATTTCCAGGCTCCCATGGAGTCCACAGGAGTCCTGGAGAAGAACTCATACGTAAGGATTCAGGAGTGAGCTCCCTAAAACTTCTGCAGTGTCAGCGTCCTTCTAAGGGAGGGACCAAGTGGGAGAGGTCTTCCTTCCCATTCTACAAGAGAACTCCACGAGGCTCTCCCAGGAGGGGTCCAGTATATGCAGGCTGGAAAGGCAGGCTGGCCAGAATGCCCTGCAGGGGTAACAGGGCCTCATCTCAGACACACATGGTCTTGTGCACTGTGGAGAGAACGTGATGAAAGGGTTGACGCAAGAGAACATCTCACGATAATTGACTATATTTGTTAGGGAGGTAACATTTTAATAATAGTTTACAATAATTTGGAGTACTCTGGTACTGAAACTTGGTAACTGGTGATTTCCTAAATTTGTTATCTTGTGTAATATTAAAACCTATTGATCTATCTTGCATTTTGAATGGATTTAACGACATCATGCATTGCATGCTTAGAAAAATAGCACTTCATTGAGTGATCTAGAACTTCTATAAGTTGTCTTATGTCACTGTGCCATATGAAAAGTTGTATTCATTACCACCATCACATTTCAGAAGAAAAAGTGTTAGGAAATGGTCTAGGTCACAGTGGGCAACACTCCTTTTGCAGACTTCTATGCTGCTCAAAATCAAACTACAGCCCAGTTCAGCCACATCCACAGCAATGCACCTGGGTGTCTTTGGTACCCACTAACAGTCTCTGCCTTGTCTCGTCCTTACCCTGATGCACGCAGATGAAGGGGCACCCTGACCTCTTTCCTGCAAAGCCAAGAGAAGGTTCTCCCTCTACCACCAGGCAAAGGTTCCTGCTCCCCGGACCCATCTTTCTGGCCTGAGAATTTTACCACATGTCCCAGCAGATCTGAAAGCTTGTAGTGATGAATATGATCCTGATTTTCCTTTGAGACTTCAACCCCCACAAAAGGGGTTGGTATTCCCCCCCCCCCCCGCAGGCTCAAGCGGTAACACATAGTAATCACGTAACAATAGTTAGAGAAACAGTAACAGGAGAGGATTGTTCTGCTATACCTGGTGTTATTTCTCACTTTGGTTTTCTCCTAAGCATGAAAACAATACTATGTGATGGTGTTTGGGGCCACAGCAAGCAGAGTAGATTTTCACAGGTAAAGTGATTTACTAAGCCAAAGTCTAGAAAGAATGGGCATTTTTTAAAAAGAAAAAAAAGTCTCCATACTTTCGAGGAATTAACAGGTAACTGTCCCCTTGCCCCAGGTAACTGTCCAAAGCGTTGTTTTGGGAGAATTAATGCAACATACTTTGTGACGCAAATGTCAAATAAAATGTGAGGGTGCTGTGTTCATCACGCTCCTCAGGAAACACCACAAATATGCAGAGAAAGGAACTCTGAGCAGGCCTCAGATAAAATCACGAAAATCAGAGGAAGCATTTTTGAGGTAAAAATGCTTATTAAAAACAAACAAAATGCCGAAACAAATCAAATGTTTCTTTTAAAAAATGAAAAAAGGTGAACTTCAGAGAGCTCCCCCTAGACTGTCCCTCAAATATGCTGCGGGTCTGCACGGCTGACTTCTACCACACCTTCTCCTCCCAGGCAGCCTCCCGGGAGGAGCAGGGGCGGCTCACGCTCATTTGGGAGCAGACACTGCTGACAGAGCCTGCGCTCCGGGCATTTGCGGGATGCTGACTGAAAAACTAGAAATGCGTTGTGATAAAAATATACCAGATGCTTTCTCCTTTTCCCCATCCCTTTTCTTTCCTTTTGAGCAGTTTCTTTCCCTTTCACAATATCTATTGTACCTTTTGGATCTTATTTACTCTTTCAGCTTCTTACACCACGGACACGATATGATGTTTACACATGTGAGTCTGATTTATTTCACTTATGAGTATGGTCTCTAGTTGTATCCATTTACCTATGAAAGCCTTGACTTTATAGAAAAAAGGAAGGGGAAAAAATATACATATATATACACAAGATAGCTAAGGTAATTGTGCTACTATTTCTATTGGTCTATTGAAAGGAACAGTTAATGCTTAATTGATCAGTTTTGCATGCCTATATCTGGTAATCTGAACAACTACCTTGAATATAACAACATACAATATAACAACCATTGTTAATTTCCTATCATCTTGTTTTGAAATTCTGTATCACTCTTATTGTTTTTTCACTATTTTTCATTCATATATATACCGGATGCCTACAAGGAGCATGAAAAGTATCATGAAGTGGTGCAGGGTGAAGAACTTCATGTGGTTTTTTTATTCCAAAGAGGTAAGTCGAGTGTGATACCTTAGTGACCTAAAACAATGTGAGCAGTGCACACCGAGGAATTCTCACTCATTCTCATTTGACATTCCACATTATTTTGAGGGCTATCTTTACCTACCACCCGAGGAAAGATGTATATTATAATGTATTTTTGGGTGGACATGTGTATTTACATTTTCCAGAGACAAGGAATCTTCCTGGTTTTCTTCAACATAAATGTAACTGTAAGTTATGAAACACACACTACAGAAACTCAACAGGAACATTACTGCAATACACCTGCCTTTTCAAAACCATGTAATCTCTCAGCCTCAATATTGATTAGTATCTTGATCTATAGGGCACCTACCAGTACACTATGAAGAATGGGTTCTCTGCGGCCTGCCTGCTCAGACAAAAGCTATGACTTATCTCAATTTGTTCCGCCCACAGAGGCAAAGCCCACGCTTGTGTACTGTACTCACTGACTCTCGGGTTTTGTAACAAAGGGAGGACATTTTAAACAAGGAATTTTAAACTAATCAAGCTGGACACACATCTGGAGGAAATGCACTTGGCTGAAAGATGAAGGCACGAGGCAGGCCTTTCCATGACTGTAGGAGTGGATGTCCAGAGCACACTGTCCTGGAGGCACCATCGATGTGTGCCAGACAGTGAGTCCTCCCTGCTCAGTCCCCTCCGTGGGGACTGGCACCACCCCTGGAGCAGGCAGCAGGTGACAGCCAGCTCTGCCCAGTGCGCCTCCCACGCTGCCTCTGTACCACCTCTTACGTAGGCACGGATGTGGCATTTGGATCCCTGAATTATTTTCAATTTTCAATCTTCCCGGATTTTAGTTAGATCTGTGAATGCTACTGGTACAAAGCTACAGCTGAGAATGACCAACCACAGGTCTAATAAAATCACCTGACTTTCTGCCAGGCAACACACATCTAGAAGCAGCACAAACCACAGAGGCAACTCCACCCTCAGCTGGCTCACTTCCTACCGCACCAGAAGATAAAGCAACAGCACTCTCCAGTTCTCTCACTGCAGTCATCACTTCTCAGCTGTTTCTCCTTCCCCTCCCTGCCTTCCCTCTGAACTCCGAAGCAAGCTCTGAGTCACAGGTGCTGCTGCAATGCCATATTAAGGCTTCACGAAGGGGGAAAGACCTGGATGAGGTGTGAAGAGAAGCGAAGGCTGAACGGGTCCAATTAGATCATCTCCCTGCAGAAAACCCTCCTCACCTTCTGGGGAAAAGGCCTAAAGCCAAGATAAGCCATTGGCCTCTAAAGCAGACATCTGCTAATTTGACAGGGAGGTGTCGATTCTGAGAACAAAAGTCTTCACTGGGTTAAGAAGTGCAGAGAGATACAAGACTGGAAACTGATCGCTGGAGTCCAGGATGGAAGGAGCCACTCCGAACTGTCCCCCACCGTTGGTTAGTAGCTCTACCCACCCCAGCGCCTTTGTGTTTCTATTTTCCTTCTCTTCTTTTATTATTTTATTATACTGCAAGGTTAAAAATATGATCCCTGGGAAAGGATTTTCCTACTTTAATCTAGGGTGCTTATATTCTCCCATATTCAGGTTATTACAACATATTTATATTATCTGGAACACTGAGGCATATTTTATACCTTACAGAAATGTCACGTAGCTTTTTTACAACTGTAAACTACAAGTGGATATAGGCTCCTACAAGTAAGACCTAGTAAAAAGTTAGTAAACCTACAAAGTGGGAAGCGCTCCTGATGAGCGCTTGTGCCCAAATCCTAAATTCATACAGCCTTGCCATCCCCTGGACTTTTCCTCTGGAATACACCACAAGCGTCTCAGACTGAGCAAGCGCAAGCTGAACTCAGCACCTCCTCCAATGAGCTCACCTTCACCTCTCCCGTCTTTCACTTTCATTTTTAGGGACCCCTTGCTGTGAACTGTAATGCCATATGCCCAGGCTCCACTGAAGTGTGATGGAAAAACACCTTCAATCTCCTCTTCGGTGAGGCTCATTTACTAGAGTGAGTCACTGTTGAAGGGAGTGATAATACTCAAGAGATACGGTCTATCTGCAAAGGACAAGAGACCTTCCAGCAGGTGTCCACGCATCTACTGATGCACTACAGCACAGAATGGCTGTGGCCCCATTCGTTATGAGATAAGGACCAGACACTCCAGAATCTTATTTTGACCCAGAGATAACCATTTATTAGCAGGAGGGGAGGGAGCTTTCCATCCACACTGGCGTCCGGGCCTTGCTGTGTTATGAAGGGGACAGCACAGGTGTGAAGGAATCGAAACACAAGGTGAGACCACAGGGGACAGACAGGTGGCTGGCCAAGGTTACAGAGCACATCGCAGATCTAGAGTTAGTTTTTAAAGAAGAAGAGCAATGAGTTCACTGGTGTTCAACAAAAACTAGTGAGCACAGGCCCAGAAATGAGATAGTCAAATAACAACGATTTAAGAAAAGCATTTCTTCTCTCTTCAGAAAGCATTTCAATCATGAAACAATAGGTGTGAGAAATACATGATTACTAAAAACCAGACTCTCCAAGGAGGTGAAAAATATGATACGGGGCCATGAAAATGGAGAGGGTACTCGGAGAACCCGGCCAGGCCACACCCTGCAAACAGCTGGGGCAAGGCGATGGGCGCGCGTAGCCATGACACGTCCGCCACACGCACGGAAATGCAACGGGAACAGAACGCACAGGCTGCTGGGAACGTGTTCGCTAACAACGCTTACGTGCATGCATGGAAAAGCTTCAGCATTTACAAAGTTGAGTCAGTCATTCCACTCTTAGGACTCCTCCATGTGCTATATTTGATTTATCAAAATATTTTCTCATGTTCCGTGTACAGTACTTTCAGAGATGATACATGCCGGGGTTGTGAGGGAACGACAGGTATGAGGCGACAGTGCTTCAGGAAGTTACCATTTTTTCCTCACACGATCAAGCAAAGTCAGTGCGGAAGCAAGAAGTGGCCACCGTTCCTTGGCGCTGCGTATGCACCGAGGCAAGAAGGCGGTGTCTGGAGCTAACCGGGTCAACCAGCACACTTCCATACGACACGACAGGACAGCTCAGCCGGCACAAACAAGCCCACTCCAGATGGCTTTACCCATGCCTCGGGCTCCACTGCCACCAAGGCCAGCCACTTCCAAACCTGTCACTCCTGATGAGCGCTCACGCCCAAACCCTAAATTCACACAGCCTCGCCATCTCCTGGACTTTTCCTCTGGAATACACCAGAATTCTCAGACTGAGCAAGCGCAAACAGAACTCAGCGCCTCCTCCGGGGAGCTCACCTTCACCTCTCCTGTCTTTCACTTCCATTCTTATGGACCCTTTGCTGTGAACGGTAACGCCACGTGCACAGGCTCCAAAGCCAGTCCCTCTTCCAGTCCACTGCTCCTTTCTCCTTTCTGCCCCCTACTCCTGTATCATTTCAGAACCATGTCAGCACTACTTCAAGTTCCATCCCGGCCCAGAGGCTTTTTAAAAACTTAAATCAACCTGTTATTCCTCTGCCCACAGCTACATAAAGGCTGCCCGTGCTCCTACCATATAAAACCCAAATCTCTTGATTATTATGTTGTCTGAGCCTTTCTTAACTGTTCAGCTTCATCTTCATTACTCTCAGACAGGCATCTATCATTTTGCAAGAGTTCATGTTTCCTTTGATATCGTCATAGCATTGTTACAGTCATAAGCTGCCAGGAGCTCTCCTTTCTTTTACTTTGCCTCATTAATTTTTGTTCATTCTGTGAGTCAAGGCCCAGCCCAATCATTTGGGCTTAATATTGAGTGGAGCATAACTATCGTTCCTTCTCTGGTAAAACTCTTCTGCCTGTTTTTCTCTTGATAGGCAGACATTTTCCTAAATGCCCACACATGTGCAGTAGTATTACACTAGCAAACTGTATTTATACATCTTTATCCTCTGCTGGTCTCTGGTCTTGACGAGCTTTGAAAACATACTTTACATCATTTGTTTTTCTAGCAGCTAATATAGGCC
>NW_004955474.1:501135-509271 GCF_000276665.1 Chinchilla lanigera | reverse complement strand
AAAAAAAAAAAAAAAAGGAAATATGTAAACATGTTTGTGTCTACATCACTCAAGTATCAGTAACTGAAGAAATATTTTGGTACGAGGTGATAAACTTGCATGTAACATGATGTAATGCTAGGCATGGAGAAAATCCCAACACCAGGGACGCCCTCCATGCAGCAGCAGTCCCACGCCAGGCACTTGACTCTAGAGCAGCTGTGACACTGGGACTCCTGCCTCCACTGTACAAGAGCTGCAAGTGAACCCAGAGTGTTGCACCGAATTGAAATCAAAACCAAGTTCTTTCACCTTAAAGCTCTTCGTCTCCCACCACCACATCCTGCCTGCTTCCCAGATCCCTCCCCTTTGGCCACAGGCTTCATCTCCTCCCCTGCCATTCTGCCTACTGATCTGTGATGTTGCAGGCCTACAGAACGGGAACAGACGACACACATACGCCCCCGCTCCCGCTGTGTGTGCTAAACCTGCTCAATCATGTGCCTCATATGTACCTTTGTTATACACACGGCTTAACCATTGGTTTTGTGGTTGAGGACATAAATGGCCATTAATAACCAAATAAAGGACTTAAGACCAACATGATAAATATTCTAGGTACTGTGTGCAAATAATTCCGGGTGTTTATAAAGATGTTCAAAGTCATGTACTGTAGTATTCATAGCAGTGGAAAACTAGGAACCACCTAAATGTCCCATATCCAAGAACTGAAGGAATACATAATATGCCCACAGCATAGAATACTTCAGCGTCATGAGAAGAAACAGGTGTGTGTGGGGTAAAAGTGTTGTTCAAATATGTGAATTACTCTAACTGTGGGAGAGAGGAAAGCCGCAGGAAACCCTTTCTGTCTGTGTGGCTAGGGTTTCGCTGACTCTCTGGACCCCATTTTCTTGGCTTTGGCACTAAGGCAGGATGACCGATCGTGGGAATTCAAGAGCCCCGCTGCCTCTCACACAGGAATGAAATTCACGGATCACAAAGTTTGCCTCGCTGGCAACTCGGGCTCCGTGCTTCACAGTGAGAGGCGCTGCAGGATAGTGGGTTCTGGTCCTCGGGCCTCAGCCTTCTGGCCCCTCCCAAAGTCAGGGGCCCTCAGAGACAGAGGCAATTGGGACTTTTCCGGAAGACAGCAGAATACACAGCTCTGAACAATTACTAACATCATCCTGAGAATCACAGATCTCAAGTGAAAAAGGTTTACAGTTGGACTCATTTATAAGTCACTTATGTTTATGGTGGTCAGCAAACTTGGACACTGTTAGTATCAAGAGGATCCAAAAAGCGTATTCCTACAGTTATGTCAAGCTGTAGCATAATACTCAATGGGCTTGTTATTTCTAAATTATTGTTTAAATCTTCATATATAGTAGCCTAAGAAGGGAGAGCATGTAACGATCGACACAAAACATTCACTGAGTGCTGACAGCACAGCAGACTCGCATCTCTTCTTCTGTGGATGGGGCGGTGTCACAACCCCTGAGAAAGAAAGTCCATGATGCCTCACGCTGTGAAGAAAAGTCTGAGTTCAGAGAACGGGTGACTTGGCCAAGGTTCCCCAGTCACTGAGTGGCAGAGCTGAGATTTAAATCCTGGAGTTCTTACCTTGAGCGGCCTGTGCGTTTATTCTACTCAGCTCAAATGCTTGACAGGAGTGAGAGAAATGGCAACTTTAGGAAGGAAGGAAGCCCGATTGGAGACGCAGAGTTTAGAGCAACAGCGGCAGGGCTGGAGGCTGGAACAGGACATGGGAGGGACAGTGGCATTAACAAAGCCATGAAAGGCGCTGGCATACCCCATGCCCCAGGAGGCTGCTGAGCTGAAAGCAAGCCAGGTCCCCTCCCCGGTTGCATGTGGTGTAGATGGCAGGGCAGAGAGCTGCTGGGCCCCACCCTGGGAGTTTCTCGGTGAACACGGCTAATCCTGCTCCGAGGAGGAAGAAATCCACCCCAGGGGAAATTCTTTGGAGAGCACAGGGTGATGTCTGATGGAAATGTGTCCAAGACTTGATATGGTCCTGCCAGAAATGGCAAGAGGGAGTTAGTAGGTCGCTTTGTATTTTATGATGAATAAGTAGGAATATTCCAAATTACTCTGCTGAATTGCCCATTTATCTTGTTTTATATTACAGTGTCCATCATTAAAGGTGTTGTAATAGAGACATTTAGAATTGCGACTGCAAAGGTTTGTTCATCGTGCTGAAGGGGATGGCCTGGTGAACAAAGCCCGTTTGTGCCACTGAGATTCTATCTGGGGGACGGCAGGCAAGTGGCCCTGACTCAGCTGCTCAGCTCCTGGATGAGCTTAGTTCAGAGACTTCACTCAGATTACTGCAGGGTCCACGGGGCCATGTCTGTAAAACATTTGCCTATCCTGTCTGGTAATGAAGATTCCAAGCATGTTTATGAACCTAACATGTTAACACCACCACGCCCCTATGGTCTTGAAGCATGACGTACAAGAAGATCCAAGGATCTCCTGGTGCAACCTTAGAACTGATGTCCTGTTCAAGCTAGTGGTCCCTTCTTCCTTACTGGCCTCCAGGAAAGCTAACTTGTCCTTCCATTCTAAGTTCCTTCCATGCAGCTGACTGTCTCCTCTTTCTTCTACCTTCTCATAATCCCTTAGTTTTAATTTTAACACCAAACTCAAATCAGTCCACTCATCCCCTTATGTCACGAACTATTCTTTTATGAACAAATATTTCATCGTTTAGATTTAACGAACTACATTACAATGACAAACTAGGAATAATTAATTGCTCCCCTAAATAGAGCTACACTACGTAAATCACCAGTAACTAGCATAATGACTGCAACTTTTAAAAAGGACCCTAAAATGTATCAGCTAAGTCTGTTTGGATTTGAGACAGTGCCCATTCCATTTACAATCTCAAAATCAATGCCGCAACATTAATTAGGCAGCCACTATGTGCCAAGTATCATTCTAAATACAGTGGTACCTTGGTTCATGAATTTTTTTTTCAAACAATTTCATTTGCAAACAGAAGTATTTATATATATATATATATATATATATTATATATATATATACACACACACACACACAGTATATTAGCCCATGAGAAACAGGAGGGAGGAGATTACTATTAGCATACGCTAATTCGTGCATGCCTCAGGATCTTCACACGACTTCTCCTTTTCCTTTTTCTTCTGCAAGTCTATTCAAGATTTCATCAGCACATGCTTCACTGTCATCTCTGAAACCTCATCAATCTTTCTGACATTGCATGAACTCCTCCTCCTCCTTCCACTCTTCCTGACTCCTGGACTGGGCTACTTCCATATATGCTGACGCCCGGTGACGACACGACCTGGCCCGCCCTGCTGCAGCTGCCTCTGCCATTAGATCGCTATCGCCGTCCTACGACCCACGGCTAATGGCATTTGTCCATTTCCCACACAGCGTGCCGCATGGTCACCTTGGTGAGACTTTGCTTCTATCGCCTGGTTATTTGGAATCTTCTTTTCACTAACTTGTGTTTGGTCTGAGTAATGCAGTGGAAATGCAGTGGTGTGCAGTCACTTCTCATAAAGCCGCAATCTCCTTCCCTGAAATTTCCTATCCACCAGATACTTCTTTCTCCCGGCTGAGGACAGGGCTACCTGAGGACCATCTCCTGACATCTGGCACATCTCTGTGTGGAACCTAGGCTGGGGACAGAGCTGTTCCCCTCATCTTCCCTCAGAATGCCTCTGGCCAGGGCTAGAATGGTTTGTGGCCAATGTCCCTGTATCTAAAATCACTGCTCTCTGACCGCAGCCCTAGGTCAGTCAGAGGATCCCGGGGGGACAGCGGCAGCACAGGGCCAGGCCCCGCAGTCATACCGGGGGACGCTACACCTCCTGGCTCTTAGTTTGTTAAGTGTGGTGCTTCCTTTTCCTTCCCTCCCTTTATTCTTTCTCTTCTTCCTTTCTTCTCTCCTTTTTAAACACCATGTCTGATTTAGGCCTTTAGAAAGGAAGCTATGGGAGAAACTCAAGGACAGGGACAATGTTGGCATGGTGACTTGTGACAGCAGGCATGTTTAGTCACACGAGAACTAACAGGTCTTCCAAGGGCATGCAATCGCCCATGTGCCATTTGTTGCAACGAAACAAAACTCAGGCACATAACAACCATTGTGGAATTCATCTCATCTTCTTTTTTGAATTTCTGTATCATTTCTAATTTTGTGCATTATTATTTTTTTATTCTCTTTAAAGTTAAAAAACAAAAAAACCTCAGGCATTTGCCCCACAAGAAGAAAATACTGTCCCAATATTAGAATGCGTAAATGGAAATCAAGGGCACCTGTGCTGTGTTCCTTGGGAGTTGCTGACATAGTGTCAAACCGGTGTCAAAATATGACGCAAACTTCACTCTGTCAAGACATACAGAAGGAAACTTATTCTCCACTAGCCAATGCCAAGCCGTGTGTGTGTGTTTGTGTGTGTGTGTGTGTGTGTGTGTGTGTGTGTAAGCAACTGTGGTGGCATTTCACGTGCCTTGATCTGTGGTCTGAAACACACTGTTGCATGGTGGCAAACCTACAGCACGCGTGCCCCGGGGACTGTCTGTTATTCCCGAAAGCTCTAAAAAGGTTTGCCATCACTGCGCCATTACTTCTCTAATCACATGTGACTTCTGCCCACCCCTTTCAAAAATCTGCACTTGCTACCACCCGAACATAACTTCTGAGCTGTAATTAGGTGCACCCCCTTTCTGATGAGTCCTGAAAAGGGGTTGTCTCTATGTTTATTTTGTGAGTAGAAAATTACTACTCCTTCTGCACCACAGTTACAATCTGGGTTCCAAAAAAACAGCCAATATGAAAGCAAGGAATTGAGTTAATTTGGTTGAACCTACTGTGAACTATCAGTATTTTCCTCGTCAAACTATTTCTTCTGGAACTTTTACCCTCCCTTCAGAGTTAGTCAATGCATAAAAATTTGAGTTTAAAGTCTAGAAATTGCCAGTAATAGCTGATTGATGAGAAAAACAGTAAAAGCTCTCACCCAAGCCTGGGGTAAAGCAGTTAGGACCGTCTACGAAGTAGAAATGCTGTGTGCCAGGCATGAGGCGGATGCTGAGGGTAGTGTTGCTTTGTATATTTAAATATAAAACAAGTTAGGGGAAAACCTGGATCCATTCAGTGAACTGCAGTAGGTTTGATCTCTGTTTCGGCTCTAACCTCTTTGGAATCGGTTCTCTGTCGCACACCTGTGTGAGCCTGCATGATCTGTAAGGGTCCACCTCCCACTCTCCTACTCTCCCACTCTTCTACTCATGGCGGGGATCATCACTGCCCTCAGGGTCCCACCTGAACTAACCTTGGTACCCGCCCAACAGCGTTCCCTACACACACCCCTCCTAATTGATTAAACTCAAGCTCTGTGCTCTGGAACACACAATGTGGGCTCCTCTTAGGAACTTCGGTGTGTGCTCTTCCCTCTATGTGGCAGGCTCTCCTTCCCATGTTTCCTGCATTTGTGCCTTCCTTTCATACAGCTCTATACCAGCAGTGTCCCCAGAGGACGCAGAGTCCAGCTCTGACTCTCGTAGGAAGAGAGATTCCTGAAGGAGCTGTCCTGGGGGCACATTCTGGGTTAACAGAAGCACAAGGGCTGTTGAGCAGCTTGGCCACTGGAAACACGAGGTGCCTACCTATCCCTGGGCCCAAGGGGCAGGTTGAAGGAGCAGTGTCCCTGCAGCTCAGTGGGAACCAGAGCTGCAGGAGGCTACCAGCAGAACCATGACACAGGAGGAAGTGGGCAGTGCGGAGAAGTAGGAAGAGAGAAGAAATAGCCGGTCCTGTTCTTTCTCTCCTCCTCCCCTGGATCTCCCAGGGTAACCAACCTTGCCAGGAGCCAGTAGTACAGAAACACTCTCTGGGTCATGGCAGGACAGGGTGGAGTGGGAGTCTGCCTGGCAAGCAGGGAAGGGCTATGAAAAGGACCCTACACTAAAGACCACCTGGCGGAAGAGCCTCACTGGCCTAAATGTCAACCCATGTGCACATCCTCCCCACCCCACCACACGCGCATCTCTACTTGGTGTCACACTAGGCCATTGTTTTATTTTCTACCTCTTCCTCTAAAACATAAGCTGCACAGGGGCTGCGATTCTGTCATTCACATTGCCTACTACATTCCTACACAAGACAAAACAGCTTCCGCCTCACAGCAAGGGCCCAGAGTCTGCTGAATGAATTCATTCGTTATCCAAATGTATTGATGTTTAACACAAGCAAAATAACGCAAGAAACTGTTGAATTCCTCGTGTGAATAATCCACACACAGCCCTTTCTAGGTTCTATAATATCATTTTTGTCCACTTATTCTGTAGAATACCACAAATAAATGTAAACACTTTGACAATAGATACGCACACGTTATATTTCTTAAAGCTCCATTTCATATATTAAACTATAGAATAACAGAATCTCAGAACTGAAAAAAAAAAAAATAGAATTCTCTGAGCCCTTTGAACCCTGTGCTCAATAAACAGGCATTTCCTACAAGGGTCCTGAACATCAGGAGGGAAGGATGATAACACTTCCGCAGAGAACACATGTCCAAAATAGCCACAGCTGCTTACATGTGTGCTATTTGATCTACGAAAATATTAATAATGTTCAAAAGGGCGCAAAATGTTTTTGTCATTAAAATGGGGGAAGAGTTGATAAATAATTATATTTTCCTCCATCTCCCTAATCATTTTGGGGAGGGGGAACTGGCTGTTTCAGGTGCTGATAACTTGCAGCTCTCATTATGATAAAAGAGTGGGTTTGGCTTTTTTTCCTTCTGTTGAAGACAAACCTCTTTTGTATCTTCTTTAAGTCACCTTTTCTTCCCTATAGACCAAGCACGCGCCCTTGTTGCGGACGCACCCTCCCCAGACATGGTCCAGTCCATCAGCTCTGCCCTCCGAGTGTGGACTGCAGCCCCAGAGTGGCCAGCAGTTGTCTGTCTGTCTGTCTGTCTGTCTCTTCCTCTCAGGATGTTCTATTTTCATGAACATCACTTACAAGTTTTATTTCTTTTCTCTGCCAGCCACAGTATCTTCAGTTCCTTATCTAGCTTTTGGTCTCAAAGAACAGCTTCTTGTGCCTACTATGTCATCCAAACTACTTGCATTTTCCACAGTGAAGGAACAGATGCTCATACTCCTACCTACTCCTCTCCCAAGAAGCTGTTCTCTCCAGTATGTGAGCAGTTAGCACAAGACCTGCTCTGCTGCGCTGTTTCCCCCACAAAACACCACAAAGGGCCCACCTGCAGCGACCACGATGATGTCCGCCAGCTGCGTCTGGGTCTTCAGCTGCGCCCTGGGGGTGCACCTGTGGGCTATGGTCACTGTCGCATCACCTGCAATGCAGAAGGGCTTCCATGAGTGATCACAGCCTTTCTCACGCTGTATGAAAGCTGTGAATCAAGACAAGTTTCGGTTACTGCTCCAGAGTAGAGACATTGCCTTGACATGATTAAGTCACTCTGAGACCAAAAGCTAGATAAGGAACTGAAGATGAATCAGAATATTGTAGCTTTCTACTAGATGGGCTAGCACTCGACAAGGCCAGGTGAGGGGGGTGCTGGTTGTCAGAGGAGGGCTATCAGCTCCAGGAACCCAGGATTTGAGAGTTCGGTCCTGACCAGTTAATATACTGGTCTGGGACACGCACCGGGTTGCTGATGACAGGGAGATAAAGACCAGAAGCAACAAGGTCAGCTCTACTAACGATGGGACAACATGCATGGCACAGAGATGAGAGATGAGACCCAGGGAGAGGTGCAAGGAAGGGTTTCTCAATAAGGGAAACTAGGCTTGAAGTCTTAGAGCATGAACATGAGTACGCCAAGGAAGGAAAGAACGAGCCAAGCTAAAAGAAATCGGGGTGAAACGAAAGGAAAATGCTCAAAAGTAAAGGGCAGCTGGGGTGTGGGAAAAGAGAAGGGAAAGAAGGGGAAATTATGTAAGTACGTATATACAGGATAGCTAACATAGTTGTACTACTGTCTCCTATTGCTCTCCAGAAAGGAACAGTTAGTGATTACTTGTTTGATCAGTCTTGCATGTCTCTATTCATTTTCCTGAGAAACCACTTTGAAGATATCAATATGTAATACAGGGGCT
>NW_004955474.1:499835-501035 GCF_000276665.1 Chinchilla lanigera | reverse complement strand
CTAGCTACATATAGCTAATAAGTAGTAATGGCAGCATTAATATATGTAGGAAACATATATCAGACTTCTATACTATAGCACTGTCTATGGTAGCAGTAATTTGGAAAAAACATCCATATCCATAAACAGAAAATAATCAGTTGAGCATTATATAACTAGTGCTGCCCACATGAGCTGGGGCAGACCTCTAAATCACAAGGTTAACAAGAACAAGTCAATTTGTAGGCATATGTAATATGTAGACACTGACAGCACACATGACCATATTTGGATCTGACAAATCTGTGTGGTGATTATACAGGTGTCAACATTATTCCTCCCTTACTTTTATGCATATTTTAAGTATTTCACAATATAAACCTGCTGGAGACTTAGCTAAAGGAATCTATAAAGGGATAATGCCAAAGGCTCAAGCTATATCTTGAAAGATAGTTTCCTGCACTGCCTCTGACATCCACATAAAGCAACCAGATAGAATTATGATTAAACAACTTGTCATTTGGCCATTTATAATACATTTTTTTCAGTACTTGGGACTGAGCCTAGGGCCCCTTTACTTACCTACACCCATGTCCTTTCTTTCTTTTTTTTTTTAATCTTCCCCTTTTTTTGAGACAGGGTCAAACTTGTGATCCTCCTACTCCAGCCTCCTATTATGCTTCTCTAAGGGAATCTGCATTTCTACACGGGAAAGAAAGTTCACTGATCTAATTGTTTTTACTGCACAAGTTCTTGTCACTATCACTATGAATGCTTGCTTTACTCAGGAAAAATCAGTACAGAGTGCAAACCTGCAAAGGAAAAACCTGTCTCTGCTACATGAAGCCCTCAGGAGGAGAAGATGGCCTCTCTGCAAAAACCCTGCAATTACAGCAAGTTCAGAAAAAATTACAAGGGTTTTAGGCAAATGAAGAAAGGTAAATAAAGCCTTGGGATGATTCTTCTTTTTTTTTGTCTTTTTGAGACAGGGTCTCGCTATGCAGTTCAGGCTGGCCTTGAGCTCAGGCTGGTCTCGAACTTGTAAAGATCCTCCTGCCTCAGCCTTCTGAGTGCTGGGATTACAGATGTGTGCCATCATGCCTGGCCAGAGCCTTGGGATGATTTTTAGTGCTCAATTTTTGAGGACTGTTTCTGCTCATTTGAGGCTAGTATGAGTCAAGGAAATATGCAAAGGGGCTGGGGATTTAGCTCAGCGGCAAA